>NW_028261385.1:74545474-74642974 GCF_051295495.1 Thamnophis sirtalis | reverse complement strand
TATCTGTGCTTTAAGAAGCTTTATTGTGCTCATGGTTTTCTTTATCTCAGCACAAATGTATTTGACCATATTAAAACAAATTGGCCCTCCTTGTAATAAGCAGTCAGAGTTGGGGAGCATGGAGAGAACAGAGGGGAAGAGGCAATGACAAAGCAATTAAGGAATTTTTTCTGGCACCAAAATATTTCCGCAAAAATGCCCAAGGCCTTCACAACAAGAGATCTTTCTTTCTTTTTCTTTTTTTTTCAAATTATTGATTGGATTTTGCATGACATTTAACAAAAACTTTCCATTACCAGTTGCATAACAGCAATTAAAATCCTCATCAAATCTATCTTAACTGCTTAGAGGCTTCCACTGGGGAGCATTTGCCTTGGCAAACATCTGCAATAAAAGGATATTTAATCTTAATAACTAAACAGTCAGTTATGCTAATTCATCTCTTTTATTGTCAGCATACATTGGAATCTTCCACAGGCCTCTTCAACAGCACAATGCAAAATGTAAAGGGAGATGCCCTTCACTTGTTCAAAACAACTAAGGTTAAATGTTGGTCACCTCATTTGTAGGCATTTTGAAATGCATTAAGGTCCGGATGGCGAAACCTTTTAAAAATGCCTCATCTTTTATCATAGATGGATCATTCTGATAGCGTCCAATGAGTTGCCTGTTTGTTTTTACAATGTCATGAGGAAATTTAACCTTCATTGTTTATATTTAATTTCCTCACGTAGTTATCAATAAAACAGACAGTATTTATTCTCTCCTTGGGGGCATAATTTTGTATAGTTGATCAGACTGTATGAGAAAACAATAATTTGAGGGCTAAGTTGACTTAGTTTTCTCTTTCAACACCATTTCTTTTAGTTATCATAGATTTTGTAGATTATATGCTTGGCCTGAGATTTTGTATTCCTGATTCTGTAGGCCAGGGGTGTCAAATTCACAGTCCCCAGGTGGGATGTATCATGCGCTGGCCTCACACATACCCAGTTTAGCAAAGGGGGAAAAAGTCATGATATGTCTTATGACGACATGACACCTCGAGTTTGACACCCATGAGGTAGGGCATTCTTTGGGGGGGGGGACTACAAGGAGATAGGCAGATAGATATAATGTGATAAATTGTCATACTCCAAAAATATTTGAAAGATATTTGAAAAATAAAAGCACAGAGTTCTGTCTTTCCAATTATTGTGTTAAGTTTGTAATCTCCATGCTGTATTGTTAAAAGCCTCCAGCTGAGTTATATCAAAACCTGAGATGTTACAATCTTTGAAGCCATCAAGGCTTGCTTTCTAGCATTTTGGGAACTGTTTTAGAGAGCTAGTTCTCAACTTTGCTCAGAACTCTGACCCAACTCTATAAATCTTGTTTTTTTCTTCAGAAAATAAATGATGAAACAGAAATGATTCTATCTGTAGAATAGCCAATGTATTACGTGTGGATTGAAAAAGACCCTTCAAGACAGGAAATTTTCCATCTCATCCATCAATCTTTTTGAATGCTTGGATGAAGGCCCAAACTAAACCAAAGAGGTACTTATACTTTAAATAACGTGGGAAATGTTTCTGTACTTTGTAGAAGATCAATACAGTTTATACTGTTTACTTGAAACACTGCAGTAAAAGTATTTTACTTTGACAGTTTCCAACCATTTAACATTGTTATAAAGACAGCCAAAACATCAATTCAGGGTGTTTTCTCCTAAACTAAAAATGGATCAGTTAAGCTTTGCAGTGTTCGTGGTGGTAAATCAAAACCTTGAAGAATAAGGCAAGGGGAAAGGGAGGGAAGGAAAAAAAAAACCCTGAAAGAATTATGCTCTTACAGAAGAGAGTTAATACAGTAAGTTGTACAATCAACTTCAGCTATTCTAAGATTGACTGGTTCTTTTCCTTCTATGTTATTAATTTGTTCCCTATACATGTAATATAGATTGGCTTTGGGATTGATTTAGCTGTAAATATGCAAGGGTGAGCAATAGGTTTTAGACTCTCATTCAAGATGTTTGTCATATCACACCAGCCAAAAACAGTATGTGGTGGGCCATAAATGCCATTTCTAGAGCGAGAATTAGTATTTATGAACAGGGGATGATGTGTAGGGTACCTTAACTTGGTTTGGGGACAAAATATGCAGATTGATTAAATAATTTACCATATATTGTTTGAAGAGGGAATTCTGACAGATCCAGAATGTTGGCATGTCCCCAAAGCTGGCTGAATTTGGCAACTGCAAACCCCCAAGTTATGCTCTCTGGTGTTTATAAGATGTGGGAATAACTTTTGTTTCCAACAACCTATGTGAAGATATCAAACACATTACACAAAGCCACAATGTGGCTTGCCTGTTTTTGTATCAAGATGTATGAACTCAGACTTTTCATTACCTACAATCTACAGTCCTCGCTCATTTGTCATTAGGCACTAAAAGCCCCATTTTTAATGTGTTTCAAAAATATAGCAGGTTGTTTCCAGAGGTCTAGCATTCCCTTCTGAATTGACCCTACTTGATGGGGAAAATTCAACCCAAAGTAGACAGCCCCGAAGAAACTTGGGAGTTAAGCCAAGCCAAAATATATTAAAAAAATTAAAAGTTAAAAATAACCCTGGAGAGTTATAGATAACTAATGCACTATCCAAATATTTGGTTTTATGTGATTGTAATTGTTAAGATAAGGGAAACTGAGCAGGATAACAGCATCCATTTGGGAGGCTGTGCAGTATAAAAGCATATATTTGTTATATACCAGTTTGGCATTCAGAAACAAAGACCGGGACCACTAAGATTCCAGTTGCCAGGTACAGAGGGTAGAAACTGAGAACTGGAGAGTGGGACTACCTTCAAATAGTGGACACGGTTCCCCCAAGTGTGGCCCACCCATGAATTCTTCCCATATCACTCATTTTCTGCCTATCGCTATCAAAGTGGTTCTGCATGCCCCCTCAAGGGCCCCAATCCACTGTCATCCCTCATATCCTCATTCCCATCCAAAGGAGTTGTTCTGACCTAGGCTTCCCAAGAGCATGAAACAAACTCCTGGTCCCAACAAAAAACCCTTTTATTAATTTACTGTGAATTCTGCTCATTCACATCCAACAAAGTCTTTCAAGAGAGGATTTACAGTCACAGAACTTATCTGGCTTGGAGAGCTGCCAGGCCGATATCTACAAAACTTGGCAAGGAGTCTTGGAGAGTCATGAACCAATTAAGCGAACTAATTGTCTCCTGCAAACTCCACTCCCCTTTTGCTCATTTTTTATTTTCTCTGGGAGGGGCCATTCATCATACACCTGTGGCCTTACTCCCAAGTTGAACCCTATTCTTTAGCTGTTCCCTTCGTCTGGCAACTCTGTACATGCGCACACTAGGAACAGGCTCCAGCTGTTTGTCTGCTTCACTGATGTCTGACTCTGAAGGCAGCTGATAACAGGCATACAGCTCTCATCTCCTCTCTGCCTCCAACACAGAGCCCTCATCAGAGCCTTCCCCAGACTCCAGGACTGGCCCATGTTCCTCCCCAACTTCCTCACTATCCAAATCTGCTGCCATCTCCACAGGCAGCTGGCGGGCCACAACAGGTCAGGAATGGATTCATACTCACCTTCTCACCACACAGAAACACACACAAATGCTTACACATAATAGGGACTAATTGTTTTGAACTTATACATAAATTAAACAAAGAATCCTGGCAGCCTACCTCCACCAGCCCATATGGGACTCAATCCCCTCTAGCTACACTGCCAATGTACTCGGGGTGGGTGTGTGGGAAAAGTTCCTGCAGGGGAAAAATGAGAAAGTACCCCAGTACTACTCACCTCATCCCAGTGATGGGACTATCACTCCTAAGGGGTCAGTAACCAAGGACCTCCACTCCACCCAACAATTTCCAGGTTAACCATGATTCCATAGGTCAGATATTGGGGGTTAACATTTTTTGCTGGGTCAAGCTTTCATGTGGCCTCTGCAACTTTCCCACGCAACCAGGCCACTACTATGATCTTCTGGGCTTCCAAGATTACTAATGTGTTCTTTGTGACCTATGCACCTCTGCAGTCATTGTAGTCTCCAGTCTCTTCAGCCTCCATAGTCTCCACCAACCTGAATCCCTGTAGTATAGCCTTTGTAGCCTCCACAGCCACCTCAGATCCCACTCTTGGTGGCCTCTGCAGGCCTTGACAGCTGTAGCCAGAGATGGTATTCAGCCGGTTCGAACCGGCAGTGGAAATTTTGAATACTTCAGAGAACCAGCAAATGCCACCTCTGGTTGGTCCCGCCCTCCCACTATTGTCGTTTCCTGTCCTATATTCCCTTGTTTTTTTTAGCTGATCTGATTTGCACAGTGGAGCGAATTGCCGTGCCTCAGCTGAGCTAAAAAGCAGCTCAGCTCACCAGCACTGACACCGAAAGTGGTCTTTGAATGCTGCATGTATTCGCACAGCATTCAAAGACCACGTTCTGTGTCAGCGTTGGTGAGCTGAGCTGCTTTTTAGCTCAGCTGAGGCACGGCAATTCGCTCCGCTGCACAAATCAGATGAGCTAAAAAACAAGAACCGGTAGGAAAAGATTTGGAATCCCACCACTGGCTGTAGCCCTCTGTAACTACCACAGCCTCTGCAGCCCAGAATGCCCACAGCCTGCATGGCCTCCAGCTTCCTTGCATTACAGCAACAACATTTCAAGCTTTGTGTCTCAGGACAAGCCAGGGGACTAGCAAGTTACTAAGAAGATTCCAATCCCCCCTTATACTTTTTATAAGTTTAGCTTAGAGGTTTTAGAAATAATGTGAATTATGGTCCAATGCTGTTAAATTGCTCTTCGTGAAGTATTCCACATACTACTACTTTCCATTTTTACTCTTATATACAAATAAAATCAGAGAAATATTATAAAGATTCCCAAAAATTCACAGTCATCTCTTTTTAAAAAATAATTATTAGAATTTTATTTGAGGTTTAGCTTGTGTACATAAAGGTCAAAGTGTTCTGCTTTTGAAGATTTATGGTCAGCTTGCATCAGGGGAAAATTATACAGCAAAGTACCAGATAGCTGTTCCATATTTCCCACAGAAATGTAGCAGAAGCTTTTCCATAAAAATAAACCCATCTTTGTTAAATTTTCCCAGATTTGGAAAGCTAACTTTATTAATCTTGTGCAATTGTATCACTTGATCAATGCATTTGAGAAGCTGAAAATCAAACCATGGAGTGATAGTTAAGGTGCTGAACTAGGAGATTTTGATTCAACTCCATCCTTAGTCATGGAAATTTACTAAGTGGCTCTTCTTAACCCAACTTACCTTCCAAAAGATAAAATGAAAAGAGACATTCAGGCACATCACTTTATACTAGTAGTTTATTCTAAGAGCTCTAGCTCACACCCAATGTTGGTGGTCATCAACAAAACAGTGATACAGAAACTAAGGAAGGGCCAATCAATACTGACTAATGTGGAATGACTAAAATTGATTTCCAGTGCGCAGCTTGAAATTTCCATCCCTGGAGATATTAAAATGTGACATGGTGGTTTCTGGAATAAGATGGGAAATACCAAGGAGCTAAGAAGTAGGGATAGACAGAAGCTGCTGCCAGTGGAAAATTGACTCACTGCCAAGCATTAGAAAACAGGTTTTGTTTTCCTATCACATTTTATTATTTTTTATCGTGTATTCTTTATTATGTATTTAAATTGTATCTAGTTTGTTTCTAGCTTTGAAAAGAAAAGGTTCCAACTAAACATAACTGTTAAAGTACTTGTTCCTCCAAGGAAAATTCAGGAATGTCCATAAATTAATATGATGAACATGAGTAAAACAAATTTAATTTATATTGGAGTCTCTTCAAGGTTTTGTCATTAAAAACAGAAAATACAACATTTGTACCTGACGTTAATTCTAATGAGAAGGGAATATTTGGATACTATCTCATTTTATACCTTTGAAAAAGGCAATGTTTCTTTAAAAAATGAAGCTTCAGGACTGGTACGGATGTAAATCACTAAACCTCAATCCATCATTAGCTAAAGCTATCTATTTTCTATCTTGATGATTAATTAGATAGGTGAATTAACACTTTTTAAAGCTACTCCTTTTGTTTATGCTGTACGGATTTTAAAACAGGAATTTTTGAAGTTCTAAAAATAAATGCAATGAAACAATAAAATGTTGCCTGTGTGTCCCTCTGTCATAAACAGTAAGGAAACATCCAGATGGGGATTATCTAAGTCAACCAACCAATATACCAAAAAAGAACCTGCAATGAAAACTTGGAGTGAATCTGAACAAACTAATTTAGGGAATTGGTTTAATGAATAAGACTTACATTGATACCTTCAGGCATACTCAAATTACTTCATTATACACAGTGTGTGTGCCATTCTTCATTTCCTCTCTCACCATGGTATCCTGTAGATCAATTAGTTAATCTTTATAGTGCATTCAAAACATATAAAAATGCTGTGCAAGTAGCGCTGTCTTTTCTGCAGGTCTTGGCACCTAAAATTCCAGAGAAGAGAATTGGAGTGTGTTTGTCTCTGTTCCATGAATGAAATTGGAGGGCACTAGAAGAAAATGAGCAGCTTCAGCAGAGTGCCACTATCAGCCCAGCCAGTCACATTCAGCAGGTAGCCATTAGGAAGCTGTCAGAGAGTGGCTATGCAGGATAACAGCATCCATGGAGGTTTCACAGCCTATTGGTGTTGATTAATGAGATTTGGGATGTTGCTCCTTAAAAATGAAAAGAAGAAGAAGAAAAAAACCTTTACCCTTGCATGCGCAAATGTATTCTTTCTCTCGTAATTACCCAAAGAAAAATGAACAGCAACTTTCAACATTTTTTTTTAAAAAGACAATCCTAGTTAGTATGCAGGCAGCCAAGGAAAGAAGCAGGGTCAGCTGTGCTAACTCAGGAGTGAGGTTGGAATCTTACAGGGTTATTTTTTTTAAAAAAAAATCCTAATTAAATAGCTGATTTCAAAAATTCAATTAATGATAGAGGAAAATGGTTGGACATTTCCCAGTAAAATTAGCACAATGCCAATAGGATTTCTTTAAGTGTCACTGTTCAACCATTAAAAATAACACATTGAATATCGATTTTAATATATTTTTGAACACTTTATGTAGTTGCATGCAATTGACAGACTCTCACCCAACAGGAACCTATTACTTTTACTCTGAAGTTTTTAAGAGAGCTTTCCTGTGCACTGTCAGACATGCAACCTCTGTATTAAGGTGAGGTGTTGCTGCAGTAACAGGATAGTAGTTGATGACTTCAAATTATTACAGGTCAGTTTAGGATAGGTATATAGTATATATATATATATATATATATATATATATATATATATATATATGTATGTATGTATGTATGTATGTATGTATGTATGTATGTATGTATGTATGTATGTATGTATGTATGTATGTATGTATGTATATATATATATAATTTATAAATCTGTGCATGACATCATTCCTACATTTCACTTTCCCTGATAAGTGGGAAAAATATATTTAAAAGGGTTTTCCACATATACAGTATCTACAGGTACAATTACAATTTCCGGAATAGCACAAATCTGCAAAACACAATTCCTTAAAAAACACTTTAATAATTCTATTTATAGGCTTTGAGAAAAATCCTAAGCATTTTCTTTCTCTTTTCTGTAGGATAGATAACTCATCATCCAGGTAAATTAGGACATCTCAGGAGGTTCATTTTATAGAAAATGTTTTGTATTGAGGAACAATTGGAGGAGAGGGTATTGCAGGAGTTTTTAAATCACTCTTTCCTCTCAGTTAAAATAAATGTGCCAAATCTACCCAGACATATTTAATGCATACTTTCCCTTATCCTTCATGTATACATGTGTGTTCCAATTACATACAAGTTGCACATGCATTCTATTTGTGCGCAGCACACCACTGGATGTCACACATCCATATGTACTCAGCATTCATGCACATACATACCACTTCTTTCTTAGTGTATGCAGTCATTGTTATGTGGGAGCGATTATTTGAAGCATCTTGACAAGGCATCTCCTCATCCTTCACCTTTCACCAAAGAATGTGGGATTTGTTCAACCTTGGCAACTTAAAATGTGTGAACTTCAACTCCCAGAATTCCCAGCCAGCAGAGTTGATATCACTGAGGGAAAGTTTTCTATGGTGCAAGTTGAGAAACCTTTTGAAACCTATGATTTTTAACTCCTTCATTAGACAACAACAAATTAATTCTGAATGTCATGTCAAGAGACCAGTCCTTTACTCTGCCTTTCTTCGCTCCAAGAGCACAGTTATACCTGGATTATGCTCATATTTTTATCAACAAAAAAGTTGGAGAAAAGCCAAGATATTATAGTTCAACCAAAGCAATATGTTGCCCCTTTTTTCTTCTCCTGGGTTGATTCTTTTAGATTCTTTAAATTTAAGCTCCCAGAGATGAAAATTATTAAGACTGAGTTCACTCAAAATGTCAGATCAATCAGTTTGTCTCAAATGAGAAAAGGGGCAGAAAAAATTAGTTGACCTAACGAAAGAGGAAACTAAAGTGAACTGAGCAATTGAAACTTGGAAATAGAATCAGAGGCCCATTTTATTTTTTATTTGATTTTCTATAGTCTGCCAGGATCTTTTCTTTCCAGAATGACTAGTGCTTAATGGTAATAATTAAGAGACTACATTTTTGGCTGTCAAAAAAATGTGTTTCGATAATAAAGTACTGCTGTAGTTCATATTTTGAACGAATATGCAAAGTTCTGTCAATAACTTTGACAACACAAACACAGAGAGTAAATAAATTACTGAGAAAGGTGTGAGTAGAACAATGGAGAAAGTCACTTTGTGAGGGAAGATTCAGAAGAAAGTGGTGAGGAATCACTTCTGTACAGAAAAGGTCAAATATATTATCTGATTCTCTGTGCTACCTTTGTTAGGACCTGAATGGGTACAAAGTCCTTCTTCTACCTCTTCTAGCCATTTAGCAAAATTTTGTACCATCAAACATAGCATCTTCCTCAACCACTTTCAGTGGAGAGAACCAATTTGGTATAGTGGTTAAGGTGCTAGTCCAGAAAACAAGGAACTGTGAGTTCTATGCCTTAGGCATGAAAGCTGGCTGGGTAACCTTGGGCCAGTCGTTTCATTTCGTTTCGTTTCGTTTCACTTTATTTGTATGCCGCCATTTTCCCTGGGGGGACTCAGGGCGGCTCACAGTTCAAAAGGGGGGGGGGGGAAGGACAAACAATTTACAACATAAAAGCACTACATCATTTAAGAACTCAACAGTCATACAATTCGAGTAGGGGTTAGAGTCTTTAACCCCAGGCCAGCCGGGATAGCCAGATTTTAAGTGCGGCGCGGAAGGTCTGGGGGGTGGTGAGGGTCCGGATCTCCATGGGGAGTTCGTTCCAGAGGGTCGGAGCAGCCACCGAGAAGGCTCTCCTCCGGGTAGTTGCCAGTCTACACTGGCTGGCTGATGGAATTCGGAGGAGGCCTAATCTATGCGATCTTATCGGTCTAGTGGAGGTAATTGGCAGTAGGCGGTCTCTCAAGTACCCAGATCCAATACCATGAAGCACTCTCTCTCAGCCCAAACTACCTCAAGGAGTTGTGAGGAAAATTGGAAGAGGAAGGTTCCTTATCTTGTTCCTCATCTTGGTTAGTTATAAAAAGTTATAAAGGCAGAATAATAAAACAAATGGTGGGAAATGTGAGGTGCAAGCAACCAGAGACACTTATAAATAGCTTAAGAAAATGATTTTATTGTGTTCCACCTATATTATAAGAATCTCCCCAGACTGCTTGCCTCCCCTGTGAACAACCAGAAAAGGAGTCATGGATCTTGGGGAAGATCAACTTATGCCGCTCGGAGCTGTATAATAATTCCAAACTGGGTCCCTGCTTGACTCCTCTTTCCAGTAAAGCTGGCAGTTTTTAAATAGGAACATTGCTTCCATTCCTACCTGAATGGGTGACTGGATTCTAGGCAGAGAAAAGCCTGAATTCATAGTTGTTGTAGTGTGGGTTACTACAGAATTTGGACTAGCTATAGCCAGGCTATTTATCATCAATGTGAAACTGTGGGAAAGATCTTGGTAAGGTACCTTCACTATATCAAATATTCAGCTTTCAATGGCAGGCGAGTAATGCTGTGGATGTCTTGATACCTCAGAAGGTTAGCTAGGCCCCCATTATTTAGATTTTTCAAGGCTTAAAAACAATTTCATTTGAGCAAACCTTCAAAGGTTAATGGTAATTGAGCTACTGCTGCTTGTCTTTTATATGCTTTCAGGAGCTAAATTCACTTCATGTGGGGAAGGTTAAGATCTTTTATTGTAGGGGTTGAATTTATGTTTATGTAAACTGCCCAGAAACTGTTGATGTGGGTGGTATAGAAATACTGCAAATTTATTCATTTATTTTTATTCTTCCTCTATGCCAATGATTCAGCTACAAATTCATAATGGTTTGCAATAATAATCAGTAATAAAAACTGCCACACAACAGTATCAAAAGTGAGACAGACGTAGTAAAGTATAAAATAGAACACAAATAACCAATGTAGTAATCAAAGTGTAAAAGAAACCCACAGAAACAAGATAATGACATAATGCAGCAGTAATAATGAAGTCAATTAAATATAATAGAAATATAATGAATAAAAGCATGTGGGGCTGGATATAAAGAGGGCAGGGATTTTTTTAAAAAGGCTATATAAATATGTATTCAGTCCAACTAATATTCTACCTAGCCATTTTTGTTTTCCTCTTAAAATCAATGGGGAAATCATTTCTCCAGGTATGGAAAATTAGTCCTAAATTTTGGTGACTCTAGAAATTACAAAAAAAGAAGTGGATTATGGATTACATAAGGTCCATGGGCTCTAGTATGTGCTACAAAAGGTGAAGAATAAGAAGAAAACTAAAAAGCAGAATGTTAAGGGTAAGGCTTAAATATTAAACATGAAGTGACTTGAAATAAATACACTTCTCAATCAGAATACAGAGACTCCTCATATAGCCTACACATTCCCATTGAGACTATATTATATGCAGGGAACTGGTATACAGAGCTGAAATTAATGGTGTGGGGGGGGGAACCAAATCTAAAAAGTTGATATTAGAGTTCTATAGTGCTTTGGATTCGAAGATGGAAACATACATTGAGGTGCATGGAGGTGCTTACATAATATCTGTTTACAATGCTTTAAAGCAACTACATCTTTTCTAGGGAAGGCATTGCTGTTATCTGCAATTGCAGCATGATCCAGGAAGATACGTGTTTAAGAATTTGCATGCGTGTGCTGTATGGCTGACAAATATGCCCTGTTTTGCTTTAGCATTTGAAGCACTCCAGAGGCCTAATGGGTGTGCTGCTACCGGTGCAATCATGCTGTTATGGTAACCTACAATGTGTCATTCTACCCTGATTTAAGAATAAAAGGAAGAAAAGCTAAACATAATAATTGATAACTGAAATAATATTTTGTTGCACAATCATTTTCCCATCAAATCGGGATATGACTTTGCAATGACAATATACAAAGTGCCCTTTGTATAACAAAGAAATTGAGGCAGGGCCAATCAATTTGCAGAGAGCTCTCTAACAGCCTTTGCCATCTGCTGCCTTCTGTATAAAAGCTTTTGGGGGATGAAAATATTGCAGTATTTGAGGCAACATAACAGAAAACTGTCACTGTACACTTAGGAAGAAATCACTGACTACCTCTTAGCATAAGCACCAATTACAGCTGGAAAGCAAACTAACGAGTCTGCCTCTTATGTTCTTCACCCTGGAAGGAGACCCTGAATCCAAGCCTTGGCAGAAATTAAAAGGCCAGGGTTCTCAGGTAGTTGTTGGCAAGGCAGTTTTAGGAATCACTTTTCCTACAGCAGGGATATGAGCTACAAGCCATTTTACTATGTCCCCCTGAAGCCATTTCTAACTGTGCCACCAGCATTCCATATTTTCCTCATTTTTAATGTAGGAAACAAAGAGTTGGATAAATCTTGAAATGCTAAGAACATAAAAAAATAGACTTCTAAATCTCCACATTAAGGAATCGTCAGATTATTAAGATTGTGCTTAAAAAGGACTTTGTAGCATGTTTTAGCATAGATAGATAGATGATAGATAGATAGATAGATAGATAGATAGATAGATAGATAGATAGATAGATAGATAGATAGATAGATACATACATACATACATACATACATACATACATACATACATACATACATACATACATGATGGATGGATGGATGGAAGGACTGAGGGACAAATAGACAGACCGACCAGAGGTGGTATTCTGCTGATTCGCCCCAGTTTGCCCACCTGCCCACATGTCATCATGGATGCTCTGCGCATGCACAGAAGTGCCACACACAACCAAAGTGATTGAGCATTTGCACACGCTCCCAGTTCCGAACCAATAGCGAAGATAAGAGAAAACCATTACTGAGAAAGACAGACTGCTTTGTCCTGTCCTTTATCTTATTTTGTTTATGTTTTCTTTATTCAGAGTCCCCGAGTTATGCACAGATAAGCATTTGTGAATAAATAAGTAAATTCCCCAATACTCCTTACCCAAAAAGCAGAGGGGAAAAACATGTACATGATCCACTTGGTTCATGTTGTACCATCTAAAGCGGTGCAACAGAGAAAAAACAACAACAAAAAAACCCTCTATTCCAGGAAAAGTGCCTCCCAAGAAGAATATAGGAAGTTTAATTAAACTAACATTCACTATCCATCCTTTCAGTTCAGTGTTTTTCTGTTGACTAGATGAAGATCTCGTGAATTCTAGGTCATTCTATCATCCGTTATCTGAAGCTATTTTAATTAACGAAGGAGAGAATAAAATGCAGAATTATCTGCATACAAAACAAGTATTGTGCTATTGACCTATGGCCTGTCCCCTGCAGGAAGTTATTTGGAACAGAGAATTGTCCACCTAAGACGTCTTGGCTCTTAAATCCGTTCTGCCTCAGCTCCTCATTTGCAAAATCCTTTGGAGGGGAAAGGGTAGAATTAGAAGACTGTTGTTACAAAGGACCAGGGTCAAGGAAACCCTTTTCTCTGTCTCAAAATATATTTCCAAAAATTGCAGTGCCCTAACTTTAGTCCTACATGCTACAAATTTCCCTCAATTATTATGCACAACAGCATGTTTTAGCACCTTAATTCAATGGCCAAAGATCCAGATCACAGTAAATAGGTAAAGGTTCTCCTCGCACATATGTGCTAGTTGTTTCCAATAGCAATAGCAATAGCAATAGCAGTAGACTTATATACCGCTTCATAGGCCTTTCAGGCCTCTCTAAGCGGTTTACAGAGAGTCAGCATATTGCCCCCAACAATCTGGGTCCTCATTTTACCCACCTCGGAAGGATGGAAGGCTGAGTCAACCCAACTCTAGGGGTGGTACTCATCTCCATTTCAAAGCCGAAGAGCCAGCGCTGTCTGAAGAAATCTCCATGGTCAGTGGCCGGCAAGACTAAATGCTGAAGGCGCATGGAATGCTGTTACCTTCCCACCAAAGATGGTCCTTATTTTTCTACTTGTATTTTTATATGCTTTCGAACTGCTAAGTTGGCAGAAGCTGGGACAAGTAAAGGGAGCTCACTCCATTATGCGGTGCTAGGGATCCGATCCACCTAACTGCCGATCTTTCTGATCAACAAGCTCAGCATCTTAGCCACTGAGCCACTGCGTCCCTCTCCAGATCATGATAAAATGTTGCAAATAGTACAATAAGAAGAATTGAAAATAACCTCTGTCCAATTACCCCTGCCTCCCTTTAAGAAAAGGTGTTATTGTCCCTGACTTAGAAACAGTCTAGCTTATGTCTTACCTCCCCCCATATTTGCATTTTAGTATTGCCCATTGCTTCAGGGAATGATGCAAATGAGAAGAGCATAGGGGATAATTTAAAATCAGTTTATCAATGAGGCATCACAGATTGGATAGTAGTGGTGAAATTCTTTTTCATTCTTGTGATCTTGTTCATTTCAACATCCAGCTGTTTGGGGCAATTTACTAATGCAGAACCTTAGTTTCAATGGATTGGCATATTTTTTTTAACTTTTAGATTAGATTGTTACCTGTACTGAAAATGAATGAAATAAATACCATGGTAACTTCCATATGTTTTGCTTCATGAATGGTGACTTATAAAGTGTAAAGGCGATTACAATGGCATATAGAGTAAGTCCTTGTTTAACATCCACAATTGAGCCTGGCAATTCCATCACTAAATGAGGCAGTAATTAAGCAAGACATCATGTGATCATGACAGCTTACGATTATACTTCCACAAAATATGTATGTATGTATGTATGTATGTATGTATGTATGTATGTATGTATGTACTGTATTTTTCATAGTATAAGACACAACTTTTTCCCTTAAAAAAGAGGGTGAAAATCTGGGTGTGTCTTATACACTGAATACAGCATTTTTGGCCTACCGAAACCCTACCCCCTTTGCAAAAACGGATGTGCAGAGGGTTTGAGAGGCTTGCAAAGTGCTCCTGAGGGCTAGGGAGGGCAAAAATTGGGCCGTTTTGCCCCCTTGGCCCCCAGGAGCACTCTACAAGACTCCCAAAGCCTCTGCATGCCCCCCCCTTTTGTGCCAAAACCGAGGCATGCAGAGGGTTTGGGAAACATGCAGAGTGCAAAAACGTTTTTAAAAAATTTACCTCTTCAAAATCATGATACGTCTTATACTCCAGTGTATCTTATAGTCCAAAAAATAAGGTATGTTTAATATATTTGTTACCTATCTCACCATGAGGAGACTATGAATGGCTTTTAAGTGAATCACCCACAATTATTAAGTGAGGCATCATGTGACATGACTTGCAACGAGTGCCAAACAAATTTTTCCCATAAGGCAGTGTTTCTCAACCTTTTTTTCACTACAGACCCCCTTTAATTAACTTTTATGATCACAAACCATGTCCATGGATCACCAAGACTTAACTCAGGATTTAAATCATAACATTCCTTCAAGCATTCACGGAACCCATGTGAGGATGGACAAGTTCTAGCTTGTGAATTGAGTATGAAATAAAGATGAGTACCGGGACAAAATATTTGCATCAAAATACATTCAATACCAAATTTGATGAGTTTCAAAGCATCTGAGTATCAAGGTACCACTGTAAATTATCAAATCAGGAAATAATGGAATTGTAGATTCCACTGTAGTTAAAAACTGTATACTACTAAAACACTTGTAATCATGACCTTTAACTGGGCAAAATCACTGGACAACAATTTTTGAACCAAGGTACCTCAAATGGACTACCTTACAGAATGTGTGCAAAATCTGGGACCCATGGCTCCCACAGAAATGAAATTTGGAAAACTTGTAGCTGCTTTAGTGCTGACAGTTGTTGCTGCATTGCTGAGCTTCTGCAATGGTCAGGTGATCTTAATTTTTAAAATTCCATTACTGTTTCCCAGCCACTAGGTTGCAAATATATACATACATACATACATACATACATACATACATTGCATACATACATTGCAATCCCTTGCAATCCCCAACCAGCATCAGCTACTTACAATAGTGTCATGTCTTTAAAAATGTTAAAATGATATCTACAGATTTAAAAATGTTGGCTTTATTAAAAATGGATTTGGATTCCAAATGAATGTATTTGAAAGGATGGACATCAGATGTTGTATTATTGTGTTGTAAAAAAGTTGAAGTCTTGCTGAATTATATGATATGCCCTGAGATCATTTAGTATGTTTTGTGGATAGTGTATTAACTATATTAGATCAGATTTATAGAAAAGTATTTCAAATTAAAGTGTTAATGTAATGTTCAATTATAGGTTAAAGCTTTGGAATTAGACTGTTTATCAGGAGTTATGGTTATAGACTATTTATCAGGAGTTATGGTTTATTCAGGAGGCAGCTAAAAGAATTATATTAAGAAATTGAAAAAGTGATATTATTCCAGATGTCAAGGAATGGATATTGGAAATGTATAAATCTATTTATTTTCAAAAAGGCAATATTTTCTAATAATCAAATTATGCATCAATATGTAATAAAGTACTTTATACTAATATCTTGTATTGTTAATATTATGGTGCTGAATTCATTAGTAAACCAGTGAGTTTAAAATATTAGATTTTTTTTATTTTTCTTTTCCTTCTTTGTATTTTTAACTTGTACTTTTAATTTTTGAAATATATCAATTTTAGTTTTTTTTCTCTTCTCAATTGCTATGCTGGTCTTTCCCTGAAAGCCTCAAGTAACATCCTCCCAGTGGTGGGATTCAGCTAGTTTACACCTATTCGGGAGAACCAGTTGTTAACTTTCTAAGCAGTTCGGAGAACCGATTGTTGGAGGAAATATCTTTTTGGTTTTTTTGCACTTTATAGGGTTAATCCTGTAAGGAAGGCAGGAAGGAAACATTCTGGCATTGTTTCTAGCCTAATCTTTATTGCCCTGCTTGCAGAAACTGCATCTCCCGTTAACCCTTATTACATTGCAACAGCTAAGGCGAGGCGCCCATCGACATGAGTGACATTGAGTTGGCCATGCCCACCCAGCCACATGACCACCGAGCCATGCCTACCCAGCTGGTCATTAGGGCAGAGAACTGGTTGTTAAATTATTTGAATCCCACTACTGCGTCCTCCCTACACATTCAAAGGGTGTGGAAAGTGGTGTTGTTTCATGGATTTATCACTTGAACTTATGGAGTTTTGTTAAGGTAGGAATAAAAGAAATTGTGTGTCTATGTTGTGATTTGATAGTCCCTTTGAAGCTTGTCTTTTGCTATCATGGTTATATATTACTCAATGTTAGATCAGACTGAAATCCCAGATGACTTTTTCTCAAAACCTGGCAAAATCAAGCATAGTTTCATGGCAGTGATAAAGACTAGAACTATGCAGTGCTTCAGATTAGAGCTGAAAAGATGCTTTGGAGTATAAAGGAGTACTTATATTGCACTTGTCAGCAACTGTACCAACTTCCAGAATTATACAGCTGCTGTGCTATCCTAGAAAAACAATGGTTTAGTTTAAGGAGTTGTAGATAGGTACTGCCTATGTAACAATCCAAAACAGTTTTTGGTCATCAAATCTCAAGCACTGCCCAGCCTAGTAAAGAATAATAGGGTGGTGTTTTTTTAAGAGCAATGAAAAATAAAATGGAAATTCTTCCTCATTCCCATAGAAAATGCTATTGCAAAGAGGATTTTTTAATATATAAATCTGGTCCATCATCAGCTAATAGTATTTCTTATAGGTGTGTAAAGCATTTACTACCGTAAATGCTACCAATTTTCTGAGATGCTTAAAAGAAAACCCCTGCTACGATCATCACTTTTGTTGGTCTTATCTTGATGTTTTTCCATTTTTTCATGTCCATTCTTGTGTTTTAAATTGATTTGTCCATCATTCGTACAAGTGTCATTATTGACTGATTCTCAGAGTATAAGAAATGAATAAAAAGAGGCCCTGTACAAAGAGGTGGTTAGTTCCTATGAAGAACTGGTGAGGAGAAATTGGACTGCAGTACATATCTTTGCCTTACATGCATGTTATACAGAATCCTATATGATTTTATAATTTTATGTAACGTTCAGTATTGTAATACAAAATTAAACAGGCATTTATTTTAGTCACTAACGGGTCATTCTAGGGTTGTTATTTTGCCCTGTTCTTAATGGGACATCAGTGTAGAGTGACCTTTCTCATCTTCAATCCAATTAATCTTGAGAAAAGATACTCCTTAATTTTGAGGTGTTCTTATCGCCAGCTGGTATAAAAAATGACTCCTTCACTTGGATAGTCAATTCTTGGCAGGAATCCTCCATCATGAATCTTGATGGACTCATTCTTGGCAGCAAGGCAAAGCATTCCAAGATAAGATAGACTTATTTTCCTTGTCCTGATAAAACCCAGTGAGATGAGACCATTGAAAAGCAAGTGTGTGTAATTATGGGTCAGAGCCAGAGGTGGTATTCAGCCAGTTTGGACCAGTTTGGGTGAACCAGTAGTGACAACCTGTGGGTGTGCCTGTCCCGGCTCTATGCCGTCCTATTTAGTCACATTTTCTAAGCCACGTGCACAGAAGATGCATGCGTTCCCAAAGTGAGGATGAGCGTGGAGAGTGAACCGGTGGTAAAGTTATGTGAAACCCACCTCTGGTCATATAAGCTAGTTTTATAAGCTTTATAAGCTAGTCAAAATTCTCATGGGATTGGAAATTTGATACCGACCTAACTATGAAGATGCCATATGTATGATTGGTTTGAAAGAGTCTACCACTAGACCCAAAAGGTTTTCTTTTGGGTCTAATGGAAAAAGAACTGAAGAAAAAAATTGGAACTTTGTTACTATATATGTTGACAGCAGCACGACTATAAAATGCAAGCTGTTTGCCAAGGGCCCAGATCGCAATCAGGTGACTGAGGACATGTTGGAATGGTTAGAACTTCAAGGACTGGCTCATAATCACCATTTGTTCAGTGCTTTTGTAACTTAAATGGCTGCTGAACTAGTGGTTATTAAGTGTCCACTCCTACCAACATAAAAATGTATATATTATAACTGAAATGTCTGTTCTGAAAGCAGATGAGCAGATAATGGTGTCAGCTTGGGGTTTTCTCAATCATATATTCTCTGTAGTGAATTCTGTTTACTTAATAATGAAGTAAGGCAGAGTTTGTGCAGAATGACGGGGAAAAAAAATATCCAGAGCTTTTAAGAAAGAGCTTTCAGAAAAGTGGCATCTGAGATATAGCCAAACATGATGCTACATTTTTAAGGATACTTCCCCACTCCCTTTTAGTAATACCATTTCAGAATTCTCTTAGTGTGAAAATATTTCTTTTATACTTATTCCCTATGTTTGCAGTTCTGTTTACTGACTGTTCTTCTAATAATAGTGTCACTTTTCATAAAATCATCACCTCTGGGAAAAGCAGCTGTTTTATTTTGCATTACACATACATATACAAGCTGTTGAGTATTGTGATGGTAATCTAGAAAACCATCTACATCTTTTTTATAAGCCTTTTCTTTATATCTGTAAGTTTTTGAAGATGCTGCGTAAGTAGATCTCTTCCCCTCTGATGGGGCTCAGAGGACTTCAAAATTAAATAAAATCTATTTTTTTTATAATTGAAATAGTTAACAACTTGCAATGGGACCAAATCCTATGATATTGTAGTAATATTTGAATAGGAATGGCAAAATATTGTGGGATTTTTTGGGGAAAAGATGATTTTTAGAAAATATATTTTTATTTCAAACCTTGCACTGAAATCTACTGCAGTACTAGGGGTGGGTCCTGGCAATCACTACTACCAGTTCACTCATGGGTGTGCTGCTAACGTTTTATGTGTGCTGTGCACACATGCGCAGTGCAATAAAAATGTTCTGTGCAGGGCAGAAGCAAAAAACAAGAGAACCTGTTCAGTCGTGTGGCAGGCCTGGGTCACTGGTTTGGCTGAACCGATCAGAACCAGTAGGAACCCACCACTGCGCAGTACCTTTGTGGACCATTAGTAGATGCACTGCTCATTTGTTAAAAATTAAGAATGGCATTCTGGCAACCATGTACAACACTATTTTCATTGAACTGTATTCAAATATAGCAGTAAGTCATCAGCTGCTTAACCATAGTTTATTGAATAAACCAGAACTATTCTTGAATTTAGGGGACACAGTGGCTCAGTGGCTAAGATGCTGAGCTTGTCGATCAGAAGGTTCAGTGGTTCGAATCCCTAGCACTGCATAACGGAGTGAGCTCCCATTACTTGTACTAGCTTCTGCCAACCTAGCAGTTCAAAACACATAAAAATTCAAATAGAAAAATAGGGACCGCCTTTGGTGGGAAGGTAACAGCGTTCCATGCGCCTTCAGCATTTAGTCATGCTGGTCACATGACCATGGTGATGTCTTTGGTCAGCGCTGGCTCCTCGGCTTTGAAATGGAGATGAGCACCGCCCCCTAGACTCGGGAATGACTAGCACATATGTGCGAGGGGAACCTTTACCTTTATCTTTACCTTGAATGTAAACAAAATGCTAAGCCAAAATTAAGCCAATTACTTTATGGCTCAGTGCGATACGTTAACTCTTTGTGTGTCAAATGGCTACAAATACAGTACTGAGCAGGCAGACTAATTTTTGGAATTTGAAAATTACAGTAATGTGTTGTTCTAAGGGTTTGCTCTGGAATAGTAATTATGTGAACAGTATTTATTTTTATTTTCCTTATTTAATGTGCTCTTATTAAAATCCTTGAGCCAGAAAGTGACTCAGGGCAACCTATTTGATAATTAAAGCCAAACAGTAGGGCTGTGCAAACGTTTTGCACAGTCCTTGTCCTCAGGCTTCCAATATAAAAAGCCACAATGCAGAAGGAAAATGGGATGGGGAGGGAAAAAGAAAATATGCAAATACAATAGAATATTGTAATTAACCATATGCTTACAAAAGCTACAAGAAAAAAGTATCAATGCTTTTGAAACACAGCTGAAGTAAGTGCTTTGAAAAGGAATTTATTCATTAAGGAATCTCGTATATAAAGATGACAGTTGTTGTTTCGAACACATGGCACTATTACTCTTGATGCATGCATACATCAACCTGTTAAAACAGCCTACAAGTCTGTTTGGGAGAATGTTAAGTACTTGGCCACTATCCAGTTGGAGAGATTAACAATGAAATTCTGTGCATGTTTACACAAAAATAAGCTCCACTCTTTAACAACAAAGTCTCTACATCTTAGCATATATGTTTAAGAATACTTGCTAAAATGAATATTCTAATCATGCTGGCATTATAGCCGAACATCAGGTATTCTTTTTCTGTTTGATGTTCATTGCTTTTAAAAAGAGATGGAACATTTTAATGCAGAGAAATGTATCCTGCTAGGAGCTTAGAGTAAAAAAAAATTCTATCCCGGTTTGTGGTGGAAACATCTTTTGATATATTACTAGGATTAGAGTTAGATCTCCTCACTGCTATCTAGAAGTTGGTTGGAATTTGTAGCTCAGATCCAGTAGGGCTAATTTCACCTCCAACAGAATCTGTCTGTATGAATCTGTCTGTATGAATCCTAACACTAAAAAACTTTGGTTTAGTGTTTTATTTCCCCAGAAAAAAAATCAATAGGAAGGCAAAGAGTTCATATAATGGATCCTTCTGTATATTTTTAACCTTCAAAAGTGATGTGTCCTTGTAAGAAATGGGGGCACTTAGCGCAAAAGTTGCTTTTCCAAATATGTTTCCTGGAAATTGATTGTGGGTTCATCATGTAACATTACCTGGCCATATAGACAACTCAGGGAATGTTGTAGAGGAGACATGCTATTTAAAAAAGTTATACATTGCTATAAGAAGATAAGAGTTTAAGAAGATAATGGTAGACAAATGAACCCTTGGTCATCACATAGTCTAATAAAGTACCTAATGATCTGCAATTATTCTGTGGATTTAAAAATTAGAAATCTGTAGTAATAAATGTTAGGATTTAAGATAAAGTTAGTAATTTTTTTAAAAGCCTTATATAAAGCCATCACAGTGAACCAACTTTGCTTAAAATCAAATCATGTGAAGTATACTTCAAAATGAGGAGGAGGAGGAGGAGGAGGAGGAGGAGGAGGAGGAGGAGGAGGAGGCATGGCCATAGGCTGATAATCTGACCCTAGAAAAATTTCTAGATAATCTGATCCTGAGTAATTGTTAATCTTAAATGTCTTATACATTATCCAGCTAAATATTTCCTAGAAAAAGGTCCCATGAAAGAGAACTGCCACTGAGAACGTATTATTTGTGATCATCCCAATGTGGGCTTAATTTACTGGTGGGACCTTGGGCACAGTACCGTATTTTTTGGAGTATAAGACACTTTGGAGTATAAGACACACATTAGTTTTTGGGAGGAAAACAAGAAACTGTTTTTTGCCTCTGCCTACCAGCATCCATTGGTATTCATCTAGCTAGCATCCTTGCAGCAAACAGCAAACAGGCTGGTCAGCTTCAGCACGTTATTGCAGCTTGTTTCAGCATGAGCAGTTGACTGGCAGTTGGATCATCCTCCCGGAATACCAGGTTGTGGGGATTGCCCCAGCACATCGCCACCAATCGCCACCTCCATGCTTTGTATTTTTGGCCTACACACGTCACGTTTTTGGCCTACATATGCCCTGGTTTTGGTTCCGTGCATCACATTTTCGGCCGATTCCAGACAGCGGGATTGCTGCTGCCATCACCACTCCCTGCTACCTGGAACCAGCCAAAAATGTGATGCATGGAGGCCAAAGACGGGGTGTGCAGAGGCCAAAAATGCAACACGTGGAGGCTGAAAATGCAATGGGCAGAGGCAGCGATTGGTAGCGATGTGCTGTGGCAGGTCTGTTTTAGACCTTGGAACAGGTATACAACATGACATGCAGAGACTGAAAATGTCTGAAGGGTGGGGCTGACAGTTGGCCAGGGGTTCAGCAACATTTGGTGTATAAAACACACCACAATTTTCACCCACCTTTAGGAGGAGAGTGTGCCTTATATTCTGAAATGAACAGTAAATTGACCAAAAAGGGCACGTAGAATGCGGTCGGGAGAGGTAAATCTTTGAAATATCTAGGTCACAAGCTAAAGCAGACACTAAAATACAGTCATTTTTTGGTTTGTTTTAAAACTGATCTGCATAAACCTAGTGTGCAACTACTAGAAATGGGTTAGAAAGTAACTGCAAATATTACCTCATATCAACAGCTCAATCCATGAATTGGGCATGGATTCTGAACCTATGAGAGTATTAGCCCAGATTCATTTTGTGATCTCTCTCTCTCTCTCTCTCTCTCTCTCTCTCTCTCTCTCTTCTCTCTCTCTCTCCCTTCCTCCCTCTCTCACTCACTGTTGGAACAAATCTACTTATTTTTGCACTATTATGTTTGAATATTGCTTACTACTACTACTACTACTACTACTACTACCACCACCACCACCACCACCACCACCACCACCACCACCACCAATTCTTCTACTTACTACTACTTTTTCTTTTTTAAATTTTAACTATCATCAAATCCACATGTCACAATTTGATTTTTCTGCATCTCCTGCAAAAAGTCCACAAAGGTCTCCCAATTATAGATGAATTTCTTTAGTTATCTTTTAACTTAACTCATCCTCATTGCCACTTCTCTCATGTTTATTAACCATTCCTCTTTTGTGGATATCACAGGATCTTTCCAACACTGAGTATACAGTATAAATGTCATGCTGCTGTTATCATATATAACAATAAATCCCCATGTAGTTTTCCCAATGTTTTATCCAGGAACCCTAATAAAAAAGTTTCCAGACAATATTGGACATTAATTTTCAAAATATTTTGAACTATATTATTAATTTTCATCCAATATTGCTTAGCTCTTTTGCAAGTCCACCAAAAGATGGAAAATGGTTCTTATCTGAGTTTTACATTTCCAGCAGCTCTTTGGGGGGATCCATATTATCTGGGCATATATACCAGAGTACCCCAACCTTTCTGTCTTTGCAGAACGGCAGGAGTGGGGAGAGGGTATCGTTCTGTGCAAGTGGGCAACAAGCACGCGCACCACAGCTCCATTTGCATGGAAAGCATGCATGTGTGCCTGCCACTCATACAAATGGAGCATACATGCACACACTCGCCTGCTGCTCCTGCATGTGAGGATGCACATCCATGCGCTCGTCTGCTGATTCGGCAGCCAGTTGCAAACAGCTCACAGAGCACTAGTGGGCCATGGCCCAGAGATTGGGGACTCTTGATCTATACATAATTTTGTAGAAATTTTCTTTTAATTTAAAACATGGCATAAATTTAAGCCCTCTTTCAATTGATCAACTGATATGTTATATTTCTTTTTTTTTTAATTCTAGTTTTTCCATCTTTTCTCCAAGCTAATTTCTATTACTATTGATATGGTGGGAGAATCTAACCCAAAACCTTGTCCTATTTAATATCTACCTGAGACTTCCTTGGGGCATCTCATTGTTTGATGTGCAAATAGGATATTGATTATTTAGATCCTTGGTCTGATCTAAGTGGATTCTTTCTATGTGGTGGATCAAGACCAAGAAGGAATGCAGTGTAGACTAAAAAAACATGTCTTTTAAAAATTCAATATAATATTATTTATGGACACTAAAAGATGCATTTAATAAAAAAGTTAAAGCTATGAAACATTTTTCTATTATTTAAAGTTATTTTGTAGATATTAGTTGATTTTCTTTTCTTTACTCCTACACAAAATTTAGACCATCTGCAGCTAGATTTCATGCATAGCAAGTAGAACTTTTCTTTTCTTTTTTCTTTTTACTTTTTCTGAAAAGACATGCAAATATGTAGCGTACGCTACAGGACATATTGGTGATACTTCCCAAATTTAGCTATATCATGCTGAGCCTATTACAAATCTTAAACTAACTGAGGGAAAAGGATGTCTGTAATTCATCCCATTGTGCTTAAGTACATCTTGTATAGAGTTGAATAAGCAAAGCCAGTGCAGAGTAAATGGAGAAAATGGGAGACTGTAAAAAGTGCTTTCAATAGCTAAAATGGTCCTTAAAAATGTCAGAAAAGTAGAGGTGTGACCCTTGCTTCCTTACAATTCATGCATTGAAGCAGGTAGAATCTGCCTACACCATTATTTTTAAGGCATAGACCGTTTCCATCCACCTGTTTACTTCTCACTTGAAAAGAGAGATAGTCTCAATGGATTGGTGTGGTTTTTTGGAGCTGTAAAACATCTTGAGAGCCTATAAAATGAGATATTGAGACAATTGGCCACTGCAAGTAAAGATTTGGGAAGGTGTGAGGTTAGCAGCCTGAACCACTATTTCTAATTTAACCCTAAAATAAATGATAGGAATTTCCAAAGAGTATTCATGGTGAGCTAGATGTCACCCTTTGAACAGGGTAGTGTACAGTGATTGTGTACAGTGGAAATCAAAACTGAACACAAGAGCTGAACCAATAGAATCTCCCTGGAACAAGGAGAGACCATCAAATAACTCATGTATATTCCATAAACAATTCCTTTTGATTAGACTGCAGGAACATGTTTTTTGAGATTGGCTTCTGAGTTGAGTGACTTGGAGTTAAGGATTCCATCCTAGGTCACAATCATAATGCAGTTTTTTTATGGAAAAAAGTCTATCAAACCTCATCTCTTTCATCACCTTTGGAATTATTTGTATTGTTTTTGAAATATAGTTACTGTTACAGAAGACAAACAAACTATACCAGATAAGACTGCAACTCAATTAAATATTATTTTAAATATGACACTATAAGAATGATATGAATGAAACTGATTGATGTTTTGATATTTGAAAAAGATTTACTGGTAAGTACTAGATCAGAAGAATGATTTGATTTTTTTTACTGGATTTACAAAAAGGATTTGTTAAGACTTTGAAGGATTTCTAAGAAAATAAATCAAATTCAAGTACATTATTATAAGTGATTAAAACCTAATATTGTTAAAAATGTGTGATGGAATATAGGATTGGTTTATGTGATCAAGATTAAAATAGGTATGTAGTTATTTTTGGTAGTCATTAATTAACTTTACTGACTAAGATTGTATTTTTGTATAATTGTATTTTTTTTATGAAGGAGGAAGTTACTTCATTCTTTTTTAATTTGTATTTTTTACTCCCCCACCCTTCACTTTCTATTTTCCTTGATTTTTTGTCATTTATTTTAGCTATACTTTTCCAATTGTAATTTTAATAAAATTATTTGAAAAACAATGAAATAAACAAAAGGGTGGTACCTAATAATTACTATATTCAAAGTAAGGATGCCATATATAAGCTGCAAAAATATTGACAACCACTAAGTGACAGGAAGTACCTAGAGGATTTGCATATCTCTGCTGCCACCTACATTACACAATGCAAGTGCCTGATTTCAACTGGTTATAGTACTTAAAATATTCACTGTGAGCTCTTCCAATACAGATAGTAACTTATAATACATTTTATAATAATTGTTTTTCTGCTTTAACTCAGTGATTGATTTAAACTTCAGAATCAATTAGGCTTTATGGAATTCAAGGAAGAATGCTGCCTGTTTTTGTATTAATTTTCTTTTTTATTTATTTTAAAACCATGTAATGTCTTTCAAAGCAAATGTTTTCCAAGATGGCTTCTAAAATTGCAATGTAAAAACTAGCATTAAAAAAATCCCTGATTTTTTTTCTTAGCTCTTCTTGCTAGTTAGTAGTAATAGTTAAATAAACAGTCTTTCCAATCAGAGCTCAAAATTAAACAGCAAAAGAGATTTTGTTAGTCCCCAACAACCTTGCAAACTTAATGCCAAAAACAAACCATGGCTTTACTTGGAGATAGTAACATCTTTACTATTGTTGCTATTGTTCTATGCCCCTGTAGGAGGCTGCAGTATAATCTTCTGTTTTACAAAGAAAAAGCCAAAATCCTACAGTCTGTGTTTCACAGAGGAAATCTTTATCTGGCTGTAAATGAGCATGGATTGAAAAATATAATCGCATGTACACAAAGCATTGAGTACACAATGACTCAATTTCAGTTATTTTGTTAGTTGTAGATGATATTGAAAACAAGACAGATAATGTAATTTTCAAAAATCATTATGTATAAAATATGGCATTTTATTGATATCTAAAGGCACGTATTCTGCCTTTCAACACATAAAGTGTCTCACAACATTTTGTAAACATTATAAAGCATACTAGAGCTTAAACCAAAAACATAACAAGAAAATATTAGATATGAAGGATCCCTTTGTGTTCCTTGAAGGATAAATACTATAATGTGATCTTGAACAAGAATGTGCTTAATAGATCCAAATACTGAAATGTTGAAAGCAGAGATTAAACATGTGCTGGCATATTCAGTGATGTATTTTTAAGTGTTCTGAAAAGAAAAGAGGATTATACCATTTCTAAAAAATCCCTCTCGTATGGCTGCTAGGAAAATATAATTACTGTTCACTTCATTTCTTTTTAAAAAAAGTTATTGTGCAGAGATCTAGCCAAGAGTGAAGTGTTGTAGTCCCATCTTAGGCAGAAAGCTAACTGGGTGACCTTGGTCCAGTCACTCTCTCTCAGCCCCAGCGGGTAATGATAAAACATT
This sequence comes from Thamnophis sirtalis, assembly GCF_051295495.1. Classification (NCBI taxonomy): domain Eukaryota; kingdom Metazoa; phylum Chordata; class Lepidosauria; order Squamata; family Natricidae; genus Thamnophis; species Thamnophis sirtalis. Next base: position 74,615,808 of record NW_028261385.1, on the reverse strand, counting down.
TCTGAAATCTTGCCAAGAAAACTGACAGAGTGGAACTACCTCCTGTTTATGGATGATATCTAGATGTATGCTAAGAGCGAACAAGACATTGAGCCACTGATCCACCTGACATAGATGATGATGAGATTGGGATGTCATTTGGACTAGAGATGTGTTGGCATATGGTAGTAAACAGAGAGAAGTTAGTAAAGACAGATGGAGTGGAAGTACCAGTGGGCTATAAAGTAGATATCCAGACAACCCTAACCTTAACCCTTGGTGTCCCCCAATCACACAAGAACCATAAGGAGGAGGTAAGGATGGCAGCAACATCTAAATATTCCCAAAGAATAAGACAAGTGCTGAAAGGCCAACTCAATGCGAAGAATAAGTTCCATGCCATCAACATATATGTCCTGCCAGTTATCAGAAACCTGCTGGCATAGTGAACAGACATAGAGACTGCTGTTGTGAAGACCCAAAAGTTCTTCACAATGTATGGAGTTTCCATCCCAGGTCCAATAAACTCCATCCCAAGTCCAATACCCAAAGACTGTACACCAGTTGTAAAGAGGATAGGTAGGACTTGGTAAGTATCAAAGCTGCTGTCCTGGATAAAACTGAGAAACATCTAGGAGTGCATCAGTAAGACACACCCAAAGATGAGTGTTGAGAGAATGCTGAGGCAGCAGCAGATATGAGAGGAAGATCAAGCAGAGGAAATGCCATGGTAAAATAAGTAGCAGACATTGGGAAAACCAGGCAGTGCCTGAAAAGGTCTGAACTACAGACAGCAATGAGCCATGGATCATAGTAGCACAAGAACAGGCATGAGCACCAGATCCAAAGAAGTAGGATTCTAACCACACTAGATAGAACCTGAAGTGCAGAGGTATATAAAGACGCCTCAGAGACACTTCATCACATAATGGCAGGATGTAAGATGCAGGCGGGAGCAGCGCAACCAAGAAGCTGACACTGTATAGGGACATCTGCATAGTGTGGGGGGGGGTAAACCCTCCTAGACGAGGGTGCAAAATCCCACAGAAGGTCATGGAAAATAACAGGGCTGAGATCCTGTGGAACTTCCGGATCCAGATAGGTTACTCAGGTACTGGTCAATCAACAAGAAATTGTGGTAGTAGATAAGGACCAGAAGACAGAAGACAGTGGTGGTGACAGCAGTGGTGCCAAATGACAGCAATCTCAGAAAGGAGGAGTCTGGGAAGGTGGAGAAATATCAAGAACTGGAGGAGGAACTAGAGAGAAAGTAAAAGCCACTGGCAGGAGGAGCATTGGGAACTGTGAGTGCCTCCAACAGACTCCAGGAACAACAACAAAGCTCTCTGCCTAGAAGAGCGCAATGGTAGGAACAGTTAGGATAACTTAAAGTTTAAGAATAATTATAAAGTATTTAAGTGTTTCATAAATGATTGTAATATTCAGTGTCAATAGAATAGAATAGACTAGAGTAGAATAAAATGGAATGGAATGGAATCAGAGGTAGGTTACTTCTGGTTCGGCCAGGATATATATATATATTTATTTATCAGCACAAATACAACAACATATATATATGTTGTTGTATTTGTTCATATGTGTGTGTGTGTGTGTGTGTGTGTGTGTGTGTGTATGATGTGTGTATATATATATATATATATATATATATATATATATATATATATATATATATATATATATATATATATATATATATATATATATATATATGAATAGAATACAATAGGATAGAATTCTTTATTAGCCAAGTGTGATTGGACACACAAGGAATTTGTCTTTGGTGAATATGCTCTCAGTTTACATAAAAAGACAAGATACATTCATCAAAAATCATACGGTACAACACTTAATGATAGTCATAGGGTACAACTAAGCAATCAGGAAACAATCAATATCATTATAAATCGTAAGGATACAAGCAACAAAGTTACAGTCATGCAATCATAAGTGGGAGAAGATGGGTGATAGGAACGATGAGAAGACTGATAGTAATAGTAATGCAGCCTTAGTGAATAGCTTGACAGTGATGAGAGAATTATTTGTTTAGAAGAGTGATGGCATTCGGGGAAAAACTGTTCTTGTGTCTAGATGTCTTGGTGTGCAGGGCTCTATAGAATCATTTTGAGGGTAGGAGTTGAAAGAATTTATGTCTAGGATGTGAGGGTTCTGTAAATATTTTCATGGCCCTCTTTCTGACTTGTGCAGTGTACAGTGTCAAGAGAAAGATAAAGGATAAAAAAGGGAGAAACACATAATAAAAAAAGTTCAAGTTATTTCTAAGATATCTTCATTAGCCTTTCAGTAGTAGGTACTTACTTTATGTGACTTTTTGCTCTAGTTAGTTCAGGAAGGAGTAGGACATTCCTACCACAATCCAAATCAAAATTATCTTAAAATATTTTAAACTCACTCTCTCTTTCCCATTTCTGCAGCAACCTATTCTTGGCTTCTCTTTGTGCAGGCTTTCACATGCTGTGCAATGGCATGCATCTGATTTATTAATATTCATGCTCAATTTATTGCTTCAATTTATATCTCACTTTTTTAATTTGGAGTATTTAAGGCAGCTTTCTCAAGTACAATATAAACAATTAAAGTATTTACAAAACTGAAATAAGTAAACCAGACTCAAGAATAAAGTCTTACTTGTCTTAACAATGGGAACAGGAAATTTAACTTCTAAAGGAGAGCATGGGCTCCAAGATCACCGCAGATGGGACTGCAGCCAAGAAATTAAAAGATGCTTTCTCCTGGGGAGGAAAGCTATGGCAAATCTAGACAGCATACTAAAAAGCAGAGATATCACCCTGCCAACAAAAGTGCATATAGTCAAGGCTACGGTTTTCCTAGTTGCAATGTATGGCTTTATGGACCATAAGAAAGATTAAGTGCCAAATAATTGAGGCCTTTGAACTATGGTGCTTGAGAAGACTCCTGCAAGTCCTTTGGACTGCAAGGCAATCAAAGCGATCAGTCCTAGAGGAGATCAACCCCGATTGCTCTTTAGAAGATCAGATCCTGAAGATGAAACTACTTTGTCCGCCTAATGAGAAGGAAGGACTCACTGGAGAAGAGCCTAATCCTGGGAATGATTGAGGGCAAAAGAAGAAGGGGATGACAGAGAATGAGGTGGCTGGATGGAGTCACTGAAGCAGTAAGCTTAAATGGACTCTGGGGAATGGTAGAGGACAGGAAGGCCTGAAGGAACTTTGTCCATGGGGTTGGGATGGGTCAGACATGAGTTCACAACTAACAACAACAACAACAACAATAAAGGAGAGCATTCTATGGGGGAATTCAAGTGACAGTTTCATGGGGCTTATGATCACAGTTTTAACAAAGTTTAGTGCAAAGTTTATTATTCTTGCCAACTTTGTGGGAAGCCTGAAGTCTTTTTGAGGATTATATAAATCATAGGAAAGTTATTATACTAATTTGCATCCCTGTTTTAATTTATTTTATTTGGAAATAATTGGGGTGAGGAACAAAAGAAAGGTTTCAGATACATGTTTGGGTAGTTTAAACAAACTACCTGTAACCCTTTCTTTTCTATCAGCTTCCTAAAGTGTCTCTGAGACTTTTAAGTATTAACACCCAACATATATTTCTAGAGTGCTGGGGTTTAGGCACATGGGGGGTGGGGACTCTTTGAAAAGCCTTTGGAAATTTTCACAGAAGTTTTAATAGTAAATAGTAAATAGCAGTTAGACTTATATATCGCTTCATAGGGCTTTCGGCCCTCTCTAAGCGGTTTACAGAGTCAGCATATTGCCCCCACAGTCTGGGTCCCCATTTCACCCACCTCAGAAGGATGGAAGGCTGAGTCAACCTTGAGCTGGTGAGATTTGAACCGCCGAACTGCAGCTAACAGTCAGCTGAAGTGGCCTGCAGTACTGCACTCTAACCACTGCGCCACCTCGGCTCTTGTTAAATTATATTTTTAACAAATTAGCATTCATAATGAATATATTATTTTATACATGTTTGCTGTGGAATTCCGGGAGTTGAAGTCCCTAAGTCTTAAAGTTTCCAGGGTTGGACACCTCTGCTCTTGGTGGAAAGCTTGTGCTCCATAATAGGACTATGGGCCTTTTTGGTATGAAGCTATACTTGATCAGCAAAAACAAAATCCAAACGAGACTTTGCTAACAAACAGAGGTCAACAAACAGGCACTGATCTCTCAGTGGAAATCTCAAATATCTGTCTATGGTTAGTTACCAGATATAAGTGATTTCTTGGAGTGCTCTTCTTTCTTTCTTTCTTTCTTTCTTTCTTTCTTTCTTTCTTTCTTTCTTTCTTTCTTTCTCTCTTTTTTCTTTCTTTCTCTCTTTCTTTTTTCTTTCTCTCTCTTCTTCTTCTTCTCCCCCTCCTCCCTCTCTCTTTCTATCTCTTCTCTTCCTTTCCTTCCTTTTTTTCTTTCTTTCTGAAATGCATGGGCTATATTTCAGTTCTTCAATAACTGTAATAAATTCTTCGTTGGGCCATTAACTTGAGTTTGTCTTAGGATGATGCCTTATATGCACTTTCATATCAGAGGGCGGTGTCTCTGCAGTTTATGGGAATGAATGCAAATGTTTATGTCCGACAGGTCAAACTACCCTCCTGTTTGCTTTGTGGTTTCCAGTCGGTTACAGTATCGCAGCTAGTCAGGAATGAAACTGTGTCCCCCACTTTCCTTACTAGTATGTAGAATGAGTTAGCAAGCCGTGATTCGTCTCATTGAGAGAAGGTACTTTATCCCATAGCAGCTCCATTAGCTAGAAGAAGGTTCTATACATAATCAGAAAATACTTTCAACTATTGCAACTGCTGGCGGAGATGTCAGAGGTGAGATGAAGAAAAGCAAAACAAAGCAACCCAACATGGCAACTTTGCTTTGCTTTTTTAAAGTGTGTGTGTGGAGGGGGGCACAGTGTAACTTTGCAGTGCAGTTTTGAAGCTTTGCACAGGCCTATTAGGGAGTAAGCTTTAAGTGAACTCAATATGACTAATCTCCAAACAAGCATCTTCAATGCTGGTAGCATATTTTATTCTCTTTGTTAGAATAACTTTTCATGGCTGTGGAACCATTTTCCAGAAGGTGACATACGAGATTTATACAGAACTCATCTTCTGATGTCTGGTGCTCTCCTTTCTTTAATTATTTTTGCCATTTTCAGAGAAGCCATAATGACACAGACATATCAATGCTACAGCAAGGGAATTATCACAAGCATTCTGTTCTTCAAAGCCACCCAAAGCGACATGATCAAAAACATTGATAAAATATTCACATATATTCACAATGTGAAGTAGGGACCATTTCCTAACTAGGTGGGGGTCTGCCTTTTAAGCACTTGCTTCTGAAATTCAGGCTATGTCTTAAGTTTTGTCAACATTGCTTCATGCAATTTCGATGGTTAGATTCCTGCTTTTTGTTCAATAATGTATTTATTTCTTTTGCATATAAGTATTTTTTTCAGCTAAAGTGACAGTCTAAACAGGCATGGAAGCTGCAAGTGAGCTCCTGGAGGAAAAAAATAAATAAGACATTGCTTTGGGTTAGGGAACAAACACAATTTCGATTTCCAAATGTCTCCTGGCAGCAGGAGGGCTGGGAAAATTTGGAAGTTTCACAAAATTTTTGCGCACACCAAACCGAAATAAATGCCAGGAACAACCCGCCCCTGGGCCCAAGTAGCCAGTTTCCCTCTCTGGTGTGATGTAACTATTTATTGTTACAAAGTCTCAGGTGTGAAGGGGGAGCAGATGTGTTAAATTTGGTGTAATCGCTCTCATTCTCTCATACTGGTCACTTGAACTTCAAAAGATATACTTAAATATATAAATATAGATATAGATATAGCAGTGGTGAGTTCCGGATCCCATTGCAACTGGTATGGTGCAACAGGGCCGGGTATCCACCATATGAACACATGCAGCATGCACGCACACACATACTTACAGCCCACAACGCTCCACAACACCTCCATGATGCTCCAGCTGCTTGGCGGAGAGTCGCGCAGGCACCATACGCTCCATGACCATGTGTGGAAGCCCTGAAAACCTCAAATACCAGTAAGGAGCATAGGCGGGCGAGTGGGCCCTCCGGAGCACCATACCAGAATGGTACTGGTGCTTCCAGCAGGCACCAGTATGCCTGTACCTGGGTGTACCAGTCGTAAGCCATCACTGATATATATATATATATATATATATATATATATATATATATATATATATATATATATATATATATATATATATATATATATATATATATATATATATATATATATATATATCTGTGTGTGTGTGTTTGTGTGTGTGTATACATACATACACACACACACACACACACACACACACACACACATATATATATATATATATATATATATATATATATATATATATATATATATATATAAACACATATATATATAGTGTGTGTGTGTGTGTATGTACACATACATATGTACACACACATACACACACACAAAATGCATCCCACTTGATTAAAAGCATCCACAAAAGAGACCTAAAACAAGATGGATGGACAACATCAGTAAGTATTGCAGGCCTAACTGGCAAAAGAAAGTTCAAGACCATATTGGTTGGAAACAGGAGGAAACAGGAGGAAGAGGCCTTCATCCTGCAATGGATAGACAATGGCTAAAATGATGATGATATATTTGTTAATGTATATCCATCCATCCATCCATCCATCCATCCATCCATCCATCCATCCATCTATGCATTAACAGCATGTGTGTGTGTGCGTGCGTGCCTACACATGAAACAATTATAATAATTTTGTAATGTTTGGTCTATATTTGACCCTGAATGAGCGGGCTTGAAAAATATTTCAGGAATTCCTTCATGCTCAAAATGTTGAGAAGGGTCAGTGAGAAAAGGCTAATGTATTGGTCGTGACTCGCTGAATGTGCTGAGTTTCCATTGTCTTTAACGTTTTTCTTTCTTCCCCCTCACATTCTCGTCTGAAAGCATCTTTATAAACATACAGAGGAAGGTAGCAACTGAAAGTGCTGTGTGGCAGGTGGGCACAGCTGTGTAAGTGTCACTGCTGAGACATTTGAGGATTATGACACAAGCAGAAGCCTGTTGCTTAAAAGTGATGCCATTTGGGAGGAACAAGGCAGGAAACCTGAGCTGAGGAGAAGCCATTTTACCATTCTTTTGTTTACCTACATTTATGACTGAGGGACCTTTTAGGAAAAGGAGCATGGTTTTGAGGCCCCACCCTAAAGTGTTTTGTACAAGCTTTGTGGTGTAATTAGAAATATCTGTCACCCTTGGTCTTATAGCTCCTGGTCTTCTCTTGCTGGGCTCATTCATGAAATATAAAGAAAAACATGTGCACAAGGCCATTTCTTCACCATGGAGCAATTATCTTCTCTTTCTTAGCACAAAGTTGGATCTGGGCACCCTTCCTGTCTAAACATCCTCATAAAAGAATCATTTATGAAATTTAATGTGCTCTAAAATTACGCAAACCTTTTAGCATACATTCCAAATATTATAATATTACAAGAGAACTCCCTCGGGTTTGGTTTTTTTTTTTTTTAAAGAATGTCTTTCATACCCCTTTCAAAAGTAGTGTAAAATTATCACACTGAGCCATTGTATGAGACATCAGTTCATCATCTTTTAGTTTCTCCTTTGTGTCTTTTGAGACTTCCGGATTCTTTTTTTTTTCTTTTAAAGAATGGAACAAGGCAGATACAGGTTCTCATTATGCAACACCAGACCTATAAATCTTGTTGAATATATAAAGCAATTAAGTTAGCCTCCTGAGCCCAGAACCTACTTCAATTATAAACAAGAATCTGAGTCTGTAAAGACTGCACTCCTTAATCCTATGCACTTGTAATAGTAGGACTGTTACTTGTTTATTATGGTCTTAGACCTGAATATGCTGTTCACATCATATGTGATGACAAATCTGGTTGAAAAGGCAATATGTACATATGCAGGAACCAAGGTGCAAAAATTACTGGAAAAACAGTATTTTGGGATGGGGAAAATGAAAGCGTTTACAGCAGAAGACGTAGTTGTCTTCTAAATGTGTTGCATTGTAGCTTGAATCAAGTCATAATTACAGCGATGTTTGGTTTTAACAATGCCTAAATAAAATGTTCCTTAAAGATTCTGTTTAACTTTCCACTTGTGAGACAAATAAAAAAAACAAATTCCTGATGAGAACAGAGGACAAAACTTTTGCATTTTTGATTCTTTAATCTATTTCCTGCTGCTTTACACATCAAACCTTTTATACATGCCTTTAACAAAACTTTTTATTTTATTATTCAATTTATTTATTACATTTCTATTCTGTCCATCTCCCAAATGACTCTGGGAGGCTCACAATTTAGGAAAAATAGAAATATAGTGTAGGTGCACATCAGGGGAGAAATTCAGCAGGTTCTGGAGAACTGGTAGCAGAAATTTTGAGTAGTTTGGAGAACCGGCAAATATCACCTCTGGCTGGCCCCAGAGTGGGGTAGGAATGGAAACTTTGCAATATCCTTCCCCTGCCATGCCACAGAACCGGTAGTAAAAAAAATTAAATTTCACCACTGGTGCACATGTATTCTCACAACAAACCCATCCTTTGATTTATTTTTCTTCATTTTAATTGGATCCAACTCCTGTATTACTTTTGGTCACAAATTAGAAACCAATGTTCTGCAACAAGCTGTGACATTTCTTTCAGCAGTAAGGTCCACTACTTCATATTACCAGCATGTGTGTATGTGTATATTTGTGCATGTGTGCGTACAAGAGCATTAAAGATGACAGCTGTCTGCTTTGTTGACCTGTAATGTTTTCATAGGCTTGTTGGCTAGAACTGAAAATAGATTGAAATTTGTTAAGCACAAAGATCTTGCTTTTCTTGTATGCCACTTAAAAAGTGAGATAGAATGGTGTGTGTGTGTGTGTGTGTGTGTGTGTGTGTAAAAACAGTTATGAAAAACTGTCCTTATTCTTCCAGTTCCACTACAAAACCGCGGTCGACTAACGCGCGCTCGACGAAACTGTGTACCTGACATCATCACAGCGCGACGAAAAAAGCACCCTGTGAGCGCTAAAGCTAAAACTAACCCCTAAACCTAAACCTAACACCCCGAAACCTAACCCTAAACCTAACCCTAAACCTAACCCTTAACCTAACCCTAAACCTCACCCTAAACCTAACCCTTAACCTAACCCTCACCCTAACCCTAAACCTAACCCTTACCTTAACGTGAATCGGTTTGCTTTCAAAGCGCTTTTTAAAGCACTCTTTTTTCTCTGCGGTCGTATTTGTCGCGCTGCTGATGACATCAGGTACGTGCTTTAATCGGGCGCGCTTTAGTGGACCGCGGTTTTGTCGTGCCACGATTCTTCCAACAATTATCATTATAATAACTTTCTTGCAATTGTTTGTTGGAAGCATGGACTGCATATTTGTGAAAAGTCTAGCCTGTGAGAAGTACAGCATTCTTTTTATTTTGGTCTGAGGAGCCTATTGGCAAAAAGCAGAACTTACACCATTCTTCACACATGATAGCTATGCTGTCACCTGCATGAAAATCATGTCTGAATGGGATAGGTGTGTGCCAAAAAGCCTTGAGAGACATGGAGAACATAGAATTGTCTGACATTTTGTAGTGAGAAAATCCTGTGAGATACAACACTGTTTGATGATAATTGATAAAAGCTTCACACTTCTGCCAAATTTAATCTAAAGGATGACCTTTTGCAGAGTTCACCTTATTAATTGTATCCCTAGTGCTGCTTGGGCCTTCTGCATCTCTGAAGAGTGTGGGCATTGAAACTGGTGAAGAGTGAACTTTGCAACTGAGAGTAAGTCTGCAAAGTGATGTTGCCATGGTTTATAACTGTTTTCCATAAATGCTTCAGGAAGGTCACGGCCTGGTTGATTAATTTCACAAGTTCACATTCATCTAGTACTCTATAGACAGCTTATAAGCAGATGTTCTCCAAAGCCATTTCCTGCTGACTTCTATCTGCTCTTTCACTCTGTGTGTTTTTTAAAGCACATAAGGTACAGGAACGATTGCATTCTGGATATAGAAAAGCCTGTTTTGTAGCATTCAGCAAGTTAAAAACATGGTGTGCACTTCAGTGATAACACAATGTGTTTTGCGTGTAAATGCCTATCACATGCTGGATATTTCTTTGTCAGCATCGGTAAAGCAGTTTGAACAGTGATTTCCGACTGAAATGCTTTAATTGTGTCCTTGGCAAAACAATTTTTCACCGGTACTTGGGATAGCCCCCTCCCACCAAATCCTGCTAAGTTGCTTCAATGTGGCAGCAGAAGTGCTTTCAAAGAAAGGATGAGCAAAGGACACTGGGAATGGATACCAAGATTGTATGCCCTCAGCGTAACCCAAACAGTGAAGGTCACTCCAGCTACTTAGGTAAGACAAGCAGGCACCTGTAACAGGCAGCAGCAATGGTGACAATTGTGAACAAGTAAGGGTAGAGCTGTTATCTGTTCATTTAAAAAGATGCTGCAGTCAGATATACAGGTTCCCTCCACTCTCACTCCCTCATGCATCCATCCATCCATTCCCTGACAACTACATTCACAGGCATTCAAGCCCAGGTCCAAGTTGCTTGACTAATATAGCCACACTCTGGTGTTTTCAAGGATATGGTGTAATCCAGAGATAGCCTCACCCACCCAATCTTTTGAGCTTACAAAGCAAATAGAAATAGCACTTAGATTTACATACCACTTCACAGTGCTTTACAGCCCTCCTCAAAGCAGTTTACAGAGTCAGCCTATTGTCCCCAATAATCTGGATCCTCATTTTAGCCAGCTCGGAAGAATGGAAGGCTGAGTCAACCTTGAGCCGATGATAATCGAACTGCCAAACTGCTGGCAGTCAGCAGAAGTAGCTTGCAGTACTGCATTCTAACCACTGTGCCACCATGGCTATGAGTGGGAAAGGGTGATGTTTAACAGGAAAGATAAAAGCAAATAGCGTACAGATGAGGAAGGGGCAACGGCCTATGTAGATTGGCAGCTACTATAGGAAAGTTTCATTCAATTGCAGGAGAACCAAAGTGATGGTGAATACTGATGTATGCTTTACTTGGGGCTTGGAGCTCAGCAGCAACTAGAAAAAGTCCAACCACACAGAAATAGCACCTCATCCTCACTAGTGCAGGAATATTTGGAGAAAGCCAATAGTAGTATGTAAAGCGGGCACTTTAAGAATTGTGGACTTCAACTCCCAGAATTCCCCAGCTGGAGAATTATGGGAGTTGAAGTCCACAAGTCCTAAAGTTCCCAAGTTTGGACATCCTTGCTTTAAAGACTTTAAGGCTTGTGTTTGAACAGAGAAGTAAAAGAATAAGTATGAAAGAACTGAGTATTGATTATTTATGTGACGATATAAACACAAAACTTTGAAGGATGGAGGTGACCTGGAGCAATAACTGGTTTTGGAGGGAGGTATGTGTTATACTAAATTATTTAGTATAGATTTGATATGCTGTGGTGTGTCCTGTCCTTGGAGACAAAAAAAAAACCTTCACAACAATGACAAAGATATCATTTCACATGTGGGGCAAAAGGCAATGGTAAACCATTCCTATACTTTCCCCAAACACGTTAATTCCTGATTTTCAGTCCCTGCTCTTGTTATTCCTTTCAGTTTGCATCCTAGAAGTTCACTAAAAAAAATTGCACCTTTCATCTGCTATTACAGTCATCATAATCATAAAACCAACAAGCAGGCTTACTTTTCCTTATTTCACTTTAGATAACAGACTAAGCTGCTACTTGCACATATCCCAAAGGTGCAAAATCTGACCATACTGTAAAAGGAATTGCATTCTTTGCTCAGTAGTACTCGGGGAAATAATGTTTGCAATGTTGCCTTTAAAAAGTGATTAAGTCTAAACTTAGGGAAATTCTGAGTTGTTGATATCGTTAAATATGACCATCACTGTTCCTTTATCCCTTGCCCCTCTTCTGACTGAATAGTTGAAAATTTCTCTATGGTAAAAACATCTGGCAATCACAAAGTACTCTCCCTGTATTTCCTGGCTGATTAAGGTCTTCCAGGAGGTGGACATGTGACTGGTTCCCTGCAATGGTGAATGTTTCTCTGTGTGTGGGAGTAGTAGTTTAAAAAGACATGATATGGCCTTTAAGATACAATAGGATTAACCCACCACCATTAGAATAGCAAAAGGCATAAGGCTCACTACATTGCACAACCCCCTGCAGCATCTCAGAACCCTATAAAAACCCATGTACTTATCAAACCAGTTTGTCAGCTGTCCCAGAACTACATACTGTTGTTGGTTCTGCTCAACAAAAACATAGTCCTTCATTCCAATCAACCTTATTTAAAAGTCTTTCTCTCGGATTGGAACTGGATGAAATTTGTCTTCCGACACTGAGCTTATGAGCCGAGGTGGTGCAGTGGTTAGAGTGCTGTACTGCAGCCACTTCAGCTGACTGTTATCTGCAGTTCGGCGGTTCAAATCTCACTGGCTCAGGGTTGACTCAGCCTTCCATCCTTCTGAGGTGGGTAAAATGAGAACCCAGACTGTGGGGGCAATTTGCTGACTCTGTAAACCACTTAGAGAGGGCTGAAAGCCCTATGAAGCGGTATATAAGTCTAACTGCTATTGCTATTGCTAGCTTCACTGCAGCAGCACAGATTTGGATGGAGTTTCTGTCACATGGTACTCCTGCTCAGCATGATTGGTGACTAAATGTGTTATTATTTATTGTTAAGTGTAATATTATCTATGCTACATTTTGAATTTATTTTCTTAAGTATTACCCAATTGCATTTGAATCCGGTTCAGGCCACCCTCAGGAGCGTTGTGGACTTGACTCCTATCCTGTGGGTTTCTGCCATTAAATAATGTCATCTTGTTGAACCCAGGAGTATATCTTTTTTGTGTGTGGCAAAGGTTGCTCTATGGAACAGCATCTCTCTTGAAATCTGGCTGGCCCTGAATCTGTTAGCCTTTAGTAAGGGATTTGATGCCAGGCTGTTTCCCCAGGTACTTGAGCACTATACAACCACTCAGTCTAGAGTTTAAATTCTGCCAATTACATCCCTACGACCGATAAGATCTCATAGATTAGGCCTCCTCCGTATTCCATCGGCCAGCCAGTGTCGGCTGGCAACTACAAGGAGGAGGGCCTTCTCAGCAGTAGCCCCGACCCTTTGGAACGAGCTCCCCGTGGAGATTCGTACCCTCTCCACCGTCCAGGCCTTCCGCATAGCCTTGAAGAACTGGCTCGCCCGTCAGGCCTGGGGATAGGATAGTTACCCGCCCGAATGATGAGTGTTTGTTGCTTGCTATTTTATTACATGTTTTGTCCTACTGTCTGTATTCCCCTTTCCCAGTTTTTGTGTGAGCCGCCCTGAGTCCCCTCAGGGAAAAGGGCGGCCTACAAATTCTAATAAATTCTAAATTCTAAATTCTAAATTCTAAATTAATTAGCTGCACCACTGATTGACCCTCTCAATGGGGTCCTTTTAAAGCAAACAAACTATTGGCAAGATTGTGAAGTGCGCTGCAACTTCAGTTTGATCTTGGATTAAAAGGGAATTTAAGTACAGTTTTCTAAATCCAAACAGACTATTCTTATGCACTTTCATAGAGGATTACTGGGCCAAATTCATGTCCAAGTGCATGTGATCAGTTCAAAATAAAGAGTTAATTCCTTCATCTTCTTCCTGCTTCCGAAATGAAATCACTGCATCTTGCACAGTTCTGGTAATTGCTAATTATGTGCAGTAGGCTAGAGACATTAGAGAGATTGTTAATTTTGATTACATGGATTATAAAAGAAAAGTAGCTCTTTCATACCTTATGAGCAGGCACTTCTGAATCTTGACTGAACACAGCAAAAAGATAGAATGCCATTATGGAAAATGACATGATTGCCTAAACTTTGTATCTACCTAAACAAGACTCTTTGATCTATTGGCTGACCAACTTTGATCTATTGGCTGACCAACTGCACTCAACATGTAGTCCTCAATGGAACTGGATTTAAAAGGAGGGAAGTATGCAGTGGAGTACCACAAGGCTCTGTTTTAGAGCCTCTGTTTTAGGCCCAGTACTCTTCAACATATTCAACAATGATTTGGATGAGGGAATAAACGGGAAACTTATCAAATTTGCAGATAACACCAAGCTGGCAGGAATAGCCAACACTCCAGAAGATAGGCTTAAGATACAGAAGGATCTTGACAAACTTGAACATTGGGCACTATCTAATAAAATGAAATTCAATGGTGAAAAGAATAAGGTTTTACATTTAGGCAACAAAAATGAAATGCACAGGTACAGTATAGGTGGTACCTTGTTCAATAGCAGTAACTGTGAGAGGGATCTTGGAGTCCTAGTGGACAACCATTTAAATATGAGCCAGCACTGTGCAGCAGCTGCCAAAAATCCAACACAGTTCTAGGCTACATAAACAGAGGAATAGAATCAAGATTACGTGAAGTGTTAATGCCACTTTATAATGCCTTGGTAAGGCCACACTTGCAATACTGCATTCAGTTTTGGTCTCCACGATGTAGAAGAGATGTGGAGATTCTAGAAAGAATGCAGAGAAGAGCAACAAAGATGATTAGGGGACTGGAGACTAAAACATATGAAGAACAGTTGCAGGAACTGGGTACGTCTAGTTTAATGAAAAGAAGGACTAGGGGAGACATGATAGCAGTGTTCCAATATCTCAGGGGTTACCACAAAGAAGAGGGAGTCAAATTATTTCCAAGGCACCGTAGGGTAGAACAAGAAGCAATGGGTGGAAACTAATTAAGGAGAGAAGCAACTTAGAACTGAGGAGAAATTCCTGACAGTTAAAACAATTAATCAGTGGAACAGCTTGGCTCCAGAAGTTGTAAATTCCCCAACACTGGTAGTCTTTAAGAAGATGTTGGATAGCCATTTGTCTGAAATGGTATAGGGTTTCCTGCCTAGGCAGGGGGTTGGACTAGAAGATCTCCAAGGCCCCTTCCAACACTGCTATTGTATTGTTGTATAATTGTATTATTATTTCTGATGTTAAGTGCTGCTCTGTGGGCGTAGCTCTGTGGGAGAAAACAGAAATGGGAGAATCTATAAGCTATATAGAATCTATATTGCTTTAGTTTGAGAGAGGAGAAAAAGGTGAAAGATTTATACGATCTGAAGAGAAACCAGAGAGGAGAGAGGAGAAAACAAACTTGTCTTGAAATTTAAGATAGTAGATTTGTCCTGCATAAATTGCCAATCAGTATTAACTGACTGTGGTTCAGATATTTGGGAACATTCAAAGTTCTGCATTTTAGTACTGACTCCAGGCTTCCATTTGTGAGAGTCGGCTCTTAGTTCTGGCAAAATACAGCTCTAACTTAATGAAATAAACAAATATTATTAAACTCCATAGTTTACAGCAGGGGTGTTAATGTGTCATGTGCTGGCCATGCCCACCCCTGGTTTAGTGAAGGGGGAAAAAGTTGTGATCCGTCATGTGTTGACAACGCGTCATTGCCAGTTTGACACCCCTGGTTTACAGAAAGAAAGGAGAAAAATTGTAAAACCATTCCAAGCCTATTAAATCAAAAATAGCAGCTGATCCATTCCATTTTTAAACCGAGATCAAGAACTATTCTGTAAATTATTCTACCTGGTTTCAATTGTAATGCATATTGCAGTCTTTGCTTCAATGGGCGGTTACCAATTCTATTATGTTTGACCTACCTATTTGCTGCGCATGCCCTGAATTTTTGTTCCAAAATCTTGTACTTGATGGTATCATTAACAAATAGAAGATAACAATATATATAAAGTCACAACCCCTGGTATGCCCCAATTATGGGAGGAAGCTAACTGCTTCCATTCTCTGTCCATCGGCTCGTCACAAGAGACCATCCAGACAGAAAGCCCAATATTTTACTGTTGCCTTTGTTACATTTGTGTAGTATTTGTGTTGATAAATAAATAAAGGGAGACTAGTATAGATCTATTTCAAGCTATTTAGCTCTCATCAGCTAGCCATACCCTTACTGGGATAGTGGTTAACACATCTGCCTAATATGTAATATAGCCCAGGTTCGAATCCCAGTAAGGGTATGGCTAGCTGATGAGAGCTAAATAGCTTGAAATAGATCTATACTAGTCTCCCTTTATTTATTTATCAGCACAAATACTACACACACACACACACACACACACACACACACACAAATATATATATATATATATATATATATATATATATATATATATATATATATATATATATATATATATATATATATATATAATGTAAATTATGTTACAAGAAAATGCACGGAGACAGCTGGCAGGAATGGAGCTGAACTCAAGGACATCTTTAGGGTAGCATTTCATACACTGGATGATAGCCATTATAATCTAGCCAGATTAAGAGTATTTATCGCTAAGGAGGGGTAAGATTTTTGTTTGCCATAATATACATATTCTATTTTTTCTTGAATATTTTTGAGTTTCAGATAATTTGAACCATGAAAATTATCCATTTTCTGCTGCATGCTGGGCTTGTTTTTGTCAGTGTGTGCTCCTAATCACTTACCAATTACTTATGCAAATTGGAAACACAGATGCTGATGAGCAGTCTTCTTTCTTACAGCTTCAGTGCTTTGCAAATTTCCAACCTACAGGATCATAAATATGATGGGTTGGAGTTTTTCTCTTTCTTTTCACCTTCCCCAATATCTTCGTAGCAATTTGCTTTATATTCTCTATAATATCATTTTTTGTTAGCTTGGCTTAATGGATGTTTAATAATTATATCAATTTGTATACAAGTGTATTAGATTGATAATACTAAAATGGGAGGAAAACATGGAATTGAAAATTATTAGAGAATGTTGTCAATGCTAAAATAATAGAATGATGTCACAATAAATTTAGTTAAATATAGTTACATTTTGAGTGCAATGTACAATGTAATAACAGCTATAGTCAAATAAATGATTAATAACGATAACAAAGCATTTATATATATATACTAGATTGATAATATGAAATCCTATGCAAACTGTGAGGATCATGGAGATGATGTTGAAAAGCCTTTTTCTTCTGATGCTACACGAGAAGATCTCTTAACCGTCCTGAGCAACTTTACAAAGAGAATTTGCAATTGATGAAAATTGTTTTACCATTTGCTTCCGCTATCACAGGGAAACGTTGCTGAATACAGAGCTGAAGGCAGCTTACCTCTTTCATTATTCCCATTTGAATGGGTTGCCTTTTCCACATTTGTGTCACTATTTTACTTGAATGTTTGTTTCTTAATAAAGAAATGTTTAAGCTTTAAAAAAAAAAAAAAAAAAAAAAAAAAAAAAAAGAAAAGCCTTTTTATAAAAGCTAAACAATTCTATATAGAATAGATTATAAAGATGTAATATCATTGGATGATTTCAGGATAATGTAATAAAATATTATAATATATAATTTACTTCAAATTTAACATGCCCTTTGTTGAAAGGATGTAATAATAGCTGGGCTTAATGGATGTTTAATAATTATAACAATTTGTATACATGTATATTAGATTGATGATACTAATAATGGGAAAAAAACATGGAATTGGAAATTATTAGAGAATGTTATCAATGCTAAAATGATTAAATGACTTAGACTAGGAGGAAGCATAATAACAATGTATACAAAGATATCTTGATTGTCAATGTGTGAATTTTGATAAAATTCAAGTGAGGACTACGGAAAGGGCATAGAAAGACTTTGTAACCAATTGACACACTGTGTGTAATTGAAGAGGCTTTTATCTTATATGTGTTGTGTGTTTGTGTTTGTCTGAAAAAAAATATTTTTTTTTGTTAGTCTTATTGTAAAATTATTTGGAAGTCACAAAGCCTTGTCTTTAACCTATGATGACACACTTAAGAACTGGGGAAGGTTCACAATAGAACAATAGAATAGTGTCAGGGTAATAGACAGAGATCTGATTGCTTCTGTCACTGAAGGAAGCTTGAGGTCAGTTGGATGAGATGGTTTGTGTTGCTTGTTTTCCAAAAATGATTTTGGATAAATAGAATGGATCATAATAAAAAAGATCAGAGGTTGGTTGCTCCCAGTTTGGGCCAGATCGAGTGAACTGATAGTGGAGGTGGCAAGAGGCTCCACCCACCCACCTGGACTTTTCTGCACTTGCACAGAAGCAAAGTTCAAAGTTTAATGAATTTATATGCCGCCCACTCCCGAAGGACTCCGGGTGGCTTTCATAAAAACAGCTCTAAAAAAGAATAATAAGAAAAAATTTAAAATAGAAAGGGAAAGCAAGTTAAAAAGACACATCATGCACTCAATCTTAGTGGGGTTGGACCTCATTCATGAGGTCAACAGCCCCAGGCCTGCCGGAATAGCCAGGTCTTAGTAGACTTTCGGAAGTCCGAGAGAGTGGGGAGTGTCCGGATCTCTGGGGGTAGATCGTTCCATAGGGCAGGGGCAGCTACAGAGAAGGCCCTCCCCCGAGGAGCCGCCAGATGACATTGTCTAGTCGACAGCACCTGGAGAAGGCCCATCCTGTGTGATCTTTTCGGACGCTGGGGGTATGTGGCAGAAGACAGCCTTGGATATCCGGGTCCTAAGCCATGTAGGGCTTTAAAGGTGATAACCAGCACCTTGAAGCATGTTCGGAGACCAATAGGGAGCCAGTGCAGCTCGCGGAGGATGGGTGTAACATGGGTTATCTCGGTACACCCAGTATCACTCGCGTGGCTGCATTCTGGACCAATTGTAGTCTCCGAACACTTTTCAGGGGCAGACCCATGTAGAGCGTGTTACAGTAGTCAAGTCTTGAGGTGACGAGGGTGTGAGCGACCATTTGAAGTGCCTCCCGGTCCAGGTAGGGCCGCAACTGGTGCACCAGGTGAACCTGGGCAAAAGCTCTCCTGGTCACAGCTGACAAATGGTGTTCTAGTGTCAGCTGTGGGTCCAGGAGGACACCCAAGTTGCGGGCCCTTTCGAGGGGTGTAAGATTTTACCCCCCAGGCTTAAAGATGGAATATCTGGACTATCCTTGGGGGGCAACATCCATAGCCACTCGGTCTTGTCAGGGTTGAGTGCAAGCTTGTTCACTCCCATCCAGACCCTGACAGCTTCCAGGCACTGGCACATCACTTCCACCGCTTCACTGAGTTGGCACGGGACGGAGAGATACAGCTGGGTATCATCCACATATTGATGGTATTTAATTCTGTGCCGGCGAATGATCTCACCCAGCGGCTTCATGTAGATATTAAATAGGAGGGGGGACAAGACCGAGCCCTGCGGCACCCCATATTAAGGGGCCTAGGGGTCGATCTCTGTCCTCCAACCAACACTGACTGCAACCTGCCAGAGAGGTAAGAGGAGAACCACCATAAAATGGTGCCTCCCACTCCCACCTCTTCCAGCCATCGCAGAAGGATACCATTGCCGATGGTATCGAAGGCCACTGAGAGGTCAAGGAGCACCAGGATAGAGGAGTGTCCTCTATCCCTGGCCCGCCAGAGATCATCGGTCAGCGCGACCAAAGCGGTTTCGATGCAGTAACCAGGCCTGAAACCAGACTGAAAGGGATCTAGATAATCCGCTTCATCCAAGATCCGCCGAAGTTGGAAGGTCACCACCTTCTCAACAACCTTCCCTAAGAAAGGGAGGTTGGAGACTGGACGATAGTTTTGGAAAGCATTCCATGTGTGCACGCACAAGCGAACCGGTAGTAAAAATAATTGAAATCCACTGCTGAAAATTTAAATATAGGTATATCTGTTTGGAAAACCTTTAAATTTGCAAGATTCTAAAGGGACAAATGCCAGATTGTAAGAAATGTAGGATAATCAAGTGACTGAAGGAAAAAACGTAGCATTTCAAACTACTAAGAAGTTGTCTCCATGTTTTAATGATGCTTAAAATGAACTCTGCTAGAATCTGTCTTTGTCCAGTCAAAATTCAACATAGTATTTTCCTGCCCACAAAAATGTATAATATGTGTTTGAAAAGAGCAATGGGTTTCTGAACCTCTCATAAGAAATAGAATGAGTGTGTTTGAAAAAAGAGCTTACATTTGGAAAATTTATGTTAAATTAGGCTGTTGGTTTGAGCTCCAGGCTTGGCAATTTGGTTGCAAATGTTTTGTCACCATTCAAGGAGATATTGTCAGTGTGTTTTGAAGTGAATTGAATTGAATCTCCTCCAATGATGACAAAATATTTGCAACCAAGCTCGGAGCTCAAACCAACAGCCAAACTACCAACCTGAGCTACTAATATTCAAACACATTTCAATTTATGTTAAACCCTACATTGGGTTTATGTTTATATTAAAACTTCATTAATGTTTTATGTTAAAAAGATATGTCAGAGATTTGTGTAAAAAATTGTATTATATACAACAGAGAAGGCTGAATATGGTGGAGAAAAAAAATTATTTGCAGATCTTTAAGAAGAAAATCTGAAAAATGAAACAATAATAGCAATAGCAGTAGACTTATATACCGCTTCATAGGCCTTTCAGGCCTCTCTAAGCGGTTTACAGAGAGTCAGCATATTGCCCCCAACAATCTGGGTCCTCATTTTACCCACCTCGGAAGGATGGAAGGCTGAGTCAACCCTGAGCCGGTGAGATTTGAACCGCTGACCTGCTGATCTAGCAGTAGCCTGCAGTGCTGCATTTAACCACTGCGCCACCTTGCGCCAAAATTCCCCAAAGATTAGAATGCTACTTAACTTATTGTACATACTAAAATGGACAGGAATTTATCTAACTTGGGACTGCAGTTATATCCCAAATTATATTAGTATCACCTGATTTCTGGTAGCAGCAGATGCATTAGCCCAAGAATTCCTCCCTCTTCGCTTAAAATCATTTAAGCAATGAAACATTTGGAAGAACACATTATATTATGTTAATTATATTTAGAATTAACTAAAATGTAAATGGTATTGTTTATAATTCAGCCCGAAAAATTGTACTGAGAATGAACAAAAATGAGAAGGTAGCAGAGAAATTTAAATGTAGAGGAAGGTGTGATTCCCTAGTCTAAATAGTTGCAATATCATCAGATTATTCCTATTTGGCAGAAATATTGAGGAACTCTAGTTTGACCTGGCTGTGAGAATGATTTAAGACAATGTGTATAGGAATTCCCAAAATAATTTATTTTCAGGAACCTCTAGGATAATCAAAAAAATCAGGAGGAGGAGCAATTGAAAACAGGCGTTTATTTATATACTAGCTGATAACCTGCTGTTGCCATGGTATTTATTTATAGGGGGAAAATGTCCGGACCAAACATAATTTCTAATGTTGGATTTTCTCCCTTAGCAGAGGGAAGCCCCTTGGGGAGTATTGTGAAGCCATTACCATGCAACTCCATTGCGCTGTATAATAGAATCCATTTTATGGCAGTAGAGTAGAAGCTATTTTAAGGCACAACAGGCTATATCTTAACAGAACACCCCCCCAGAGGGGTGTCTTACCCCCATAGTATTTTTTTCCCCAGACAGTATGTCATCTGTGTACCAAGTTTTGTTGAAGTTGCATGAGGCATTCCAGAGTTGTGCTGGAATATACATGCACGCACACAAGCACATCTCCATTTTTATATAGATAGATTAATAATTAACATTATGATAATCTCTCTGTTAAGAGATGTGATCCTATCTTGTGCCATTTTAAGCCTGGCCTGGAATTTTCCTTCCAGCTTGCGAGTAATATGTTTTGCTTTCCACTATCCTTTTAAAGAAACTTCGGTGCCATCTCTGGTTACTTTCAGTAGAAGGACATTGAGTTTAATAAGGGTTAAAAAGGACATCAGAGGGTTGATTGGGGGGGAGAACCATTTGTTTCTTAACTTGTGAAATTAGGTTTAATTAAAGAGCACAGAAGGAAAGCTTCAGTTTGATGTACCATGGTGACCAGTGATGAGTGAAATTCCCTGAAGGAAGAATCTTTGCAGATTTCATGAGATCCTGTGGGGAAACCAATGACATTTTAATCTGTATTAGATAGTGTTCCTGCAGGGAGGGATCTAACTATGCTAGTAGAAAACTGCAGACTTAGCTAGTCAGATGCAACATTTTCAAGCTTTTATTTTTTTTAATTGTTGTGAAAATGTGGGTCACAATGTATTTGGAAACATTCACTTTACTTGGCTCCTCTCTATTTTTAGCAAAAGCAAGAGTAGAACAACCTCCCCCTCCCATCCCTACTTTAATATTTTATGTAACTGCAGGCAGTCCATAGATTATTTTTTTTATTTGATCCTTTGAAGATTAAAATAAATCCTTACATAATCCCTTGCTGTTATTCAGACTGCATTTTTCAAAATGTTCTTCTAATTATCCAATGACCTGTATACTATGTAACATCAATTTATCATATCTCAAGTATCATTAATGAAGTGTTGTTGATAAAAATGTAGGGTAGAGTCAATTTACAAAAGTACCATCCACCTGCTCACTTCGGAAGTTAGTAGGGGATTTTGCATGCAAAGACTTTAATCCTCCTATTCCATGAATCCTTTGGCTCAGGCCCTGATATCCTATGTTGTGATGCAACAGGTCCCACCTTTATGTAACTAAAATAACATTTCATTCTATTTCCTCTTCTTTCCACTCTCCTCTTTAGCTTTCTGTAATATTATTATTATTTCCTACTGTAAACTCCTTGGGATGTGAAAGAAAAAGAGAATCCAAAAATAGGCATTTTGAGTAAAAATAGTAATCAAATTCAAGAGCCTTCTGTGACTGCAATTGCTATAGTCCCTCCATATCATCAACTTTATATTAATTTATCTGCACATAAATACCAGTATATAAGAATTCTCATGGCCACCCCATCCTGTATTATTCAAATGTCAATGCATTACTCTTAAAACATTGGAGTCTATTGGACCAGATCATAAGTCCATCTAATCCATCCTCTGTAGCCAATGAGATGATTTGGGAAACTGAGAAGCCTGGATTGGTGATAACTAATAGCCAGCATGGGTTTGTTAAAAACAGATCATGCCAAACCAATCTTATTTCATTCTTTGACAAAATGACTTAGTTAGTAGATAAGTAAAATGCTGTAGACATAGTATACTTAGACTTCAGCAAGACATTTGACAAAACAGATCACAACTTACTTCTTGGTAAACTAGAAAAATGCGGGATAGACAGCATCATCACTAGATGGATTTGTAAATGGCTGACAAATCATACTCAACGAATAGTCCTTAATGATACTACATCTACATGGCGAGAAGTAAGTAGTGGGGTACCACAAGGTTCCGTCTTAAGCCCAGTACTCTTCAATATCTTCATAAATGTCTTAGATGAAGGAATAGAAAGGGAACTCATCAAATTTTCAGATAGCACTAAGCTGGCAAGAATAGCCTAGAAGACAAGTTCAGGATCCAAAAAGATCTTGACAGACTTGAACAATCCAACAACATGAAATTTAATGTGGATAAAAACAAGCTTTTATACCTAGGCAGGAAAAACCAAAGGAACAAGTACTGTTTAGACAAAACCTGGCTCAAAAACTGTAATGGTGAGAGCCCTAGTGGATGATCACTTAAGCATGAGCCAGCACTGTGCAAGAGCAACCAAAAAGCTAATACAATTCAATAAAAACCATGTGAAGTATTAGCATTGTTTGTATAAACAGAGGCATAGAATCAAAACCATGTGAAGTATTAGCATTGCTTTATAAACCCTTGGTAAGACCACACCTGGAATACTGCATCCAGTTTTGGTCACTACATTACAAAAAAAATGTTGAGATTTTAGAAAAAATGCAAAGAAGAGCAACTAAGACGATTTAACCTTAGTTGCACAAGGAAAACTTATTTTCAATTCACTTTGGTTCATTCAGTAGCAGGCGATTTTATCTTTGCTGCAATCCTCTACCTATACACTGTATGGTCTTTCTCAGAGTCTCAAAATATAGACTTTATATAATCTGGAAATGAACTTCCAGACAGAAAAATAAGAGAAATATTTTTTGTAATGTCATAGCTATGAACTATTGTTTTTATTATATAATCTGTTTTAGGAATCTCTAAAATCAGTTTCAAAAATCAAGATATAAAGTATGTATTATACTAGAAAGGAATCCCTTTACACTCAAAATGGTGAAAGAGGTGGGCAAGGAAACATAGGTAAAAACGTAGGTCTTAGATATAAAAATACAGTTCAGTGTTAGCATCCTGTCATCAGAGTCTCTTTCTTTAACTCATCCATGTAATGTGATGCCAAACCATGTTTTCTGGGCAGTTTCGAAGCATTTAGAGACTTAATATTAAGAGGAATACTATTTTTACTGTCTGTTTTGGGTCAAAGGAGATATTAATATTCCTTCTCTGAATTGGAAAAACTACAGGGACTCCATTCAAGTTTTTCAGGATCATGAACATGGTTTTAAAAAATAGCAGTTGCCTTAAGCTGAGATATATAGGCAGTTAGACAGCTTTAAAAAGAACATAAATAAGATATATTAGGAACAGAGTAAATGAAGACAGCCTTTTACCAAGCTGGATTTTCCTGTAAGGCATAACATTTTGGTAGCATTCCGCTCCTCATTTGTCAGGCAATATTAATTTTGTGCCGTATCATATAGAACGCAGCAACAGATAACTTGGCATCACCAGTAAAACTGGTAATCCTTTCTCAGCAGCTGTAGCATATAATTTCTCATTGCATTTAGGTTACTGTTTGTTTGACTTAAGTATTTTATTACTGTCTAGACATTTTAGTGCTTATAGGTTATTTTATGCAGCTAGCCTTTGGCCGTGTGGTAATAAAGAAGTCATTCGTTCATTTGTGTGTCAGGCACACCTGCCATGAATTTTCCTGATAAAATCCAGTCTCAAGTGATTGGGAAAGAAAGACAGACTTGAAACAGCGAAGGAAGCAGATAAGTAATCTGGAGGAATTAGAAGACATTAGAAGTGGTTCACTGCACTCTGTTGCAGGAGTGTGGAGCCACAGCTATTGTAACGTGTACCTGTTGCTGTCAAAGTTTGCTCATCATGGGAAAAGTTTGCTCATCATGGGAAATCATGGGAAAACTGTGGCTGTGAAACAATTCAGGCATTAAACATTCAAGATTCTAACATTTCAGATCACATTATAGCACATTAAAGTATTGTTGGGCCTGTTAATTACCTACGTTTGTTGCGGAAACAAATATGACTATTATAAGAAGGGGTAGGCTGCTACGGGTTTGCCCATGTTCGGAAGAAACCATAGCTAATGTTATGGCGAGTTCAGAGAACCTCCAATTCCCACCCCTGGCTGGCCCATCTCCTCCTACCCCCCTCTCCCACTTCCCTGCCCCTCCCTGGACACCCCCTCCCCTCCCCTACCAGGAGTCTCCACATAGCCTATTTTGGATGCAAGGTAAGTGCAAGGTCCGCTTGGAGGCTCAGGGAGGGGGAAGAAACAGGCCTCCTGGAAGTTATGGAAGGCCAGGAACACCTGTTTCCGGCCTCTGGAGCCTGGGGGAGATGGTTTTCACCTTCCCAGAGGCTTGAGGAAAGCTTCCAGAGCCTGGGGAAGGAGAAAAGGCCCCCACCCTGCATGGTGCAGGAGGCCGACTAGGCCACACCCACCATAGCCATGCCCACCCAGCAACTGGGCAGAGAACCTGATGCTAAAAAATTTGAAGTCCATTCCTGATTATAAGGATTGCTATTATGATTTATATGAGAAATGCTATATAAGGCTTTTCTGTCCATAGACAGGTTGATGAACCACAACAGATGGAATGAAGTTAGCTTCACAATCAGGATTAATTTTTTACATAAAAATATATTAAGGTTTCAGGTCCAATATATCTATCTATCTATCTATCCAGGAATAAATTCCACTCACCTTCTTGAAAGTTACGTGCACAGCATAGGATTTCACTGTGGATGACCTAAAAATAAAATAAAATAAAGAATCAATCCACATTGAAGCCAATTAGATAAAACAGATTGATATTTCTAGGTCACACTTTTTTTGATGTGCAGTATTAGTAAAATAAAACTTATGGAATGCACTTTCATAGCAGTTTGCTTAAAACTTATATCCAAAAACTACAGATATGAAAGAGAAATATGAAGAATTCCATATTCTTAAAGATTATTGTGTATAAACAGAATTATATATATATATATATATATATATATATATATATATATATATATATATATATATATATATATATATATATATATATATATATATATATATATATATATATATATATATATATATATATATATTAAGGTGACCAGATTTTCAGATTGGAAAAGAGGGACACCCTTGACGGGGGGGGGGGGGGGGGGGGCTTGATTAAAAAAAATTTTTTTGTCAAAAGGTCACCCCAGGACACTGAAACCAGCATAAATACGAATCTGTTGCCAAACAAAATTTTGATCACGTGATCATGAGGATGCTGCAACGGTCGCTAAGTGTGAAAAATGGTTGCAACGGTCGCTAAGTGTGAAAAATGGTCGCAACGGTCGCTAAGTGTGAAAAATGGTCATCAGTCACTTTTTTCAATGCCATTGTAACTTTGGTCACTAAATGTTTTCCCCCTCCTCGAGACTCCTCACTTCTTCCTTCATTCCTCTTGCTTATCTACCTTCACCTTATCTGTCTTCTGCTCTTTCCCTCTCTTCCTTCCTTCCTCCCTCCTTCCATCCTCTTCTTTCCTCACTCACTCCCTTCCTCCTTTTTTCTCTTCCTTCCTCCTTCCATTCTTTATACGATATAAAATTCAATGAGGGTGAAACACACCAAATCTGGCAAAGCTGCCTTGCACCAACCTGGCCTGCCCATAGAATAGCAGCCACTTTGAGACACATAAACCTGGTCTGAACATATTGCATCACAAAGATTTGCAAAGATCACATTTGCAAAAAGGAACATTTCTTGTAGTAAATACATTTTATAAACAATTTAAAAGTAAAAATCCCCCCAAAATAATAAAAAAGGTATTCTATAAATAAAAGAAATCCTTAAAAACCATTGTTAAGTATTACACCAGCAATAATTTATACTGTCACCATTTCAAACTATCATCAGAAATACGAATCTGTTGCCAAACATCAACATTTTGATCGCGTAACCATGAGGATGCCACAACGGTCGCTAAGTGTGAAAATGGTCGCTAAGTGTGAAAAATGGTCATCAGTCACTTTTTTCAATGCCATTGTAATTTTGGTCACTAAACAGCCATGTTCCTGACTTAACAACCACCATGATTCACTTAACGTGGCAATAAAAGGTCGCAAAATGAGGCAAAAATCATTTAACAAACGTCTCCCTTAGCAACAGAAATTGGGGGATCAATCCTGGTCGTAAGTCGAGGATTACCGGTAGCCAATTGCAAAAGGCAACTTTACTTGGAACAGGTGAGATTGTGCCCGGATCCCTTTCATGCCAACATCCCATCCTGTCCATGGGGAGAACTCCACAGGCGGACAAAAGCCCCAATCCCCTCTCAACCTCCAGCTGACTCTGCCATCCGCCATAACCACACATGCCCCTCAAAGGCAAAACTCAGGGGGCTGAATTCTACAGGGGGAGGAGTAAAGGGGGGATTTGAGGGGCAGCCCAAAGCACCATCTGTCTAAATTTGCATCAGGCAGGCAGTAACATTTTCATAGACCATGATCAGAGGAGCAGCTGATCCTATGGAGAGACTCCTCCTGCATTCAGTCCCAGGCCTACAAGTGGACGTACCCTTCCTTCCTTCCTTCTTTCACCTTCCTTCCCTCCCTCCCTCCCTCTTTCTTCCTTCTAGCCTTCCTTCCTTTCCATTCTTTCTCCTTCCTTCCTTCCTGTTGCCTATCTGCCTTCTGTCTTTCTGCACTTTAGATCTCTCTTCCTCCTTCCTTCCTCTTTCCATCCTTTCACCAAAAATCAGGATGTTTTATTAGCATCAGCATCATTCTGCTGAAAATGCCAGATTCTGTGGTACTTCTGGATGAGATTTAGAAAATTACAGAGACATGAGGAACCATTATATAATTTCACTTGGCAAAACTCTGATTAAAATAATAGCAACAAAATGTAAGGTTTTTTAATTTTAAAACTCTAGCAAAACATAGATTTATTTCCAGTTTAGTTAATTAATGCCATTATAAACAGGAATGCAATTGATTAAATAAAAATGACTTTTTCTTTTATTAAGAATACTTATTCTACACTAAACTAGAAAATATTTCATAGGCCCTTCAACAAGTTTGTTACAAATTTTCAGGATTGCATGCATTCTTGAAACTGATACCATGTAATGTTAAAAAGCAGATCACTAACTAAGTACACTAAAAACCATGTTTAATTATTTGCTACTTGAGGCCAATAGCAATGATGAAGAAATTTCTCTCATCCTCAGTGACAATATTTTTAGGGCCAAAAAATAAAACTCTGTATATTGGATCTGTTGAATGGAGAAAGGCCTGCCCCCCCCTCCCCCAAATGAGATACCTTCCACGATAATAGGAGAGGAGATCCTGGAGACAGCAATCACAAGGCAGAACGTAGCTAAGAGAATGGGGCAGCTAAGAGAACGGGGCGGGGGTTGGGAGAAGGCATGGGACTGGCTGGGGAAGGAGGGAGGGAGGGAGGGAGGGGGAGAACATGAGTGTGTGTATCCCTCCTTCCTTCAGCCCAACACTCTTGCTGGCATTCTGGCCAGACGAGAGGGACTGCAGAGGGTCTAGGGCAGCGAGCCATTCAATCAATGGGAAACTTGCCTCTTGGAAGGAATGACCCGGTTTGGCTCCCACTTTCAACAATCAAACAGAGAAGTGAAGAGGCAGGACAGACGAAGCGGGAGCCAAGCCGGGCTAGAGTGTTGGGCTGAAGGAAGGAGGGATACACACACTCGTGTTCTCCCCCTTCCTCTCTCTCTCTCTCTCTCAAATGGCAAATCGCTGCTGGGAGCCCGGTCTCATTTGGGGGAGGGGGAGGAAGCAAGCCTTTTTCCATTTCAAGGAGCTGCCGCTCCTCCCCCCCCCACCTCTTAGAAGTCCAGCCAGCTGCCTGCCAAGCTCTCCACGGAGACTAGTATCCAGCCGGATTTCTTGAATCCCCGCGTGTGTGCGCAAGGCAGCTAGGCAGGCTCTGCTTGGGAGGACCAGGCTATGGAGGGCATAGCATGGTCATCTCAAGCGAAGCTCCCCTCCCCCGCAAACTGCATTGCCCACACGTGCGGGGATTCAAAGTATCCAGCCGGATTTCTTGAATCCCCCGCGTGTGTGCGCAAGGCAGCTAGGCAGGCTCTGCTTGGGAGGACCAGGCTATGGAGGGCATAGCATGGTCATCTCAAGCGAAGCTCCCCTCCCCCGCAAACTGCATTGCCCACACGCACGGGGATTCAAAGTATCCAGCCGGATTTCTTGAATCCCCGCGTGTGTGCGCAAGGCAGCTAGGCAGGCTCTGCTTGGGAGGACCAGGCTATGGAGGGCATAGCATGGTCATCTCAAGTGAAGCTCCCCTCCCCCGCAAACTGCATTGCCCACACGCGCGGGGATTCAAAGTATCCAGCCGGATTTCTTGAATCCCCGCGTGTGTGCGCAAGGTAGCTAGGCAGGCTCTGCTTGGGAGGACCAGGCTATGGAGGGCATAGCATGGTCATCTCAAGCGAAGCTCCCCTCCCCTGCAAACTGCATTGCCCACACGCGCGGGGATTCAAAGTATCCAGCCGGATTTCTTGAATCCACGTGCATGTGGGCAACGCAGCTAGGCGGGCGGGCAACCCACTTGCTGACACGCTGGACGCGGCAGGGCAGGGGCCCACGGCCGGGAGCGGCTTCTGGCGGCTACCGGGCGGCGATCTCACACCATCCGCTCGCGGCTCTTAATACTCACCAGTCAGCGCAGCTGCAACCTCTTTCGTCTTTTGGTGAAAGGAAATGGAGACTCGCGCAGACGTGCTGAAAATTTCCAATCCCAGCCAGCTCACTGATTGGCTGGAGTCCAGGCCAATCCAATCAGTGAGCGGGCAGGCTGGGCTGGCTTAAATTTGTAGGTAGGTAAAAGCACACTTTTTTTGGCGCTCGCAGCTCCCGCCCATCAGCTGCTAGCTTGCTGGGCTGGCTCATCGGTAGGATAGAGAACAAAACGATGAGCCAGCCCAGCAAGCTAGCAGCTGATGGGCGGGAGCTGCGAGCACCAAAAAAAGCATGCCTTTAAAAAAGGCGGGCGGGACGCGGGAAAATGCGTTGGAAGGCGGGTGTGTCCCGCCAAAAGCGGGACGTCTGGTCACCTTAATATATATATATATATATATATATATATATATATATATATATATATATATATATATATATATATATATATATATATAATCTATATCTATATCTATATCTATATCTATATCTATATCTATATCTATATCTATATCTATCTCTATCTCTATCTCTATCTCTATCTCTATCTCTATCTCTATCTCTATCTCTATCTCTATCTCTATCTCTATCTCTCTATCTCTCTATCTCTCTATCTCTCTATCTCTCTATATATCTATATATCTATATATCTATATCTATATCTATATCTATATCTATATCTATATCTATATCTATATCTATATCTATATCTATATCTATATCTATATCTATATCTATATCTATATCTATATCTATATCTATATCTATATCTATATCTATATCTATATCTATATCTATATCTATATCTATATCTATATCTATATCTATATCTATATCTATATCTATATCTATATCTATATCTATCTATTCATTCATTCATTCTTATATGCATGGAGGATTGTCAAATATAAAAATGCAAACTGCCATGCAACTTAAAATGCATTAAAAACTCTATTAGATAATTAATAAGGTTGTTTTATTTCTTTTTTACCACACATAAACTATAATTGAACACTATACTGTAGGAGCAAAGAAGTCTCTTGGTTTCTGTTTTTTTGCATAGTTAGTCCTTATGAGATCTACCATCTGAGCATCTTTGCACTGGAATAACTGAGAAGGTGCATAGTGTCTACTCCTGTGATTGAGAACCTACTGTTCTATGGTTTATGGCCTGAGCCATCCAGCAAGGGCAGACATTTAAGTATAAGTATAATCTTTATTGTCATTGTACTTAAATAGAATGAAATTGGTTTTAACCTCACTGGTGCAAAATTATAGCAGAAACAAAAAAAGAAAGAAAAAGAAAAAAAGTAGCGTGTGCACGGAGTGATTGTGGTTGTATTTATAAGTCTGACAACCCAAGGATAGAAACTCTTTAAACCTATTTGTTCGGCTGGCTATACTTTGATGTCTTCTGCCCAATGGTAGAAGTGCTAAGAGACACTGACCAGGGTGTAAATCATCTCTGAGTATCTCCCTTACTCAGAGATCTGGCGATGTCATCCAGTAATGTCAGAGGGCAACCAATGGTTTTTTCGTGCCGAATTAATCACTCTCTGTAGTGTCTCTTCTGTATTTCATGAAAATAATAAGATTCCTACTTTTACCTTTAGTGAATCATTATGATAGAATAATCATAAATAGAGGTTCTTAACTTCTCAAACATCTCCCTCCCTTCTTCCTTCCTTTTCATACAAAACTGAAACTTGGGAGAAGTTCTCCCTGCCTTTTGTTAAGTTGCTTTCAAATGATAACATAACTTCAGTAGAGGTCTGTATTGCTTACCCTTCTCTTTCCAACTAGTCCTAAACTATGTGTGTATGAATGTAACTCAGTCATTCCAGCACATTGCTTTTAGTCAAAGGCTGGTGTCTATTGAATGCTTCTTCTACTGACCTCCAACCATCTGTATCTTTCTGAATAACTTGGCTTTTATATGTGTTCTATTATTGGAAAGTAAAATAGCCAAGTTGATGATGGAGATGGTGAAAAGGAAAATAATGATGGCTCAGGTGCCAGAATTCCACTGTAACTACTTGTACTTCCGTTTGTATGCTCAGGACTAGGAACCAGATTGATTAGTGGTAATAGTTATAACCTTTCATGGAACAGAAGCCTCATCTCATTTTTACTCATACATTAGTCATCTCCCATTTAGACTATAATGACATCTTTTATATGGGGATGTCTTGGGATTTCATAGTGTACATGGCATATACATAAAGAGGAGGTCAAAGAACACGAGGCAGACCCAGGAGAAGATGGAGAGACAACATCAAAGACACACTATAACAGCATCAAATAACAGGGTTGAGGCTACCAGAAGAGCAAGAACTAGGGCACCCAAAGCGGAGAAGGAAGAAGGACAAGGACAAGGAGGTCAAGGAGGAAGGGAGAAGAGGAAGATTCGGTGGAGGAGGAGGAGGAGGAGGAGGAGGAGGAGGAGGAGGAAGAAGAAGAAGAAGAAGAAGAAGAAGAAGAAGAAGAAGAAGAAGGAGAAAAAGAAGAAGAAGAAGAAGAAGAAGAAGAAGACATAAGCTGTAGCTATTTGATAATGCAGAAACACAAACAGTTGTGTATGCATTTTGTTTCATCTATGCACAGTAACACCACTTCACAAGCTGCACTAGTTACCAACTGTCTCCTGGATGCCATTCAAGGTACTGGTTGTCACATACACAGTATCAACTTCTTTGTGGCTTATGGGTTAGACATCTACAGGACTGTCTCTCTCTGATTGCTTCTGCCTAACTAACAGTTGGCTTGCTTCAGGTCTCAGTGGTAAAACAGTGACAACTTGCTGAACTTTGGAGTCAGGTCTTTTCTGTATCTGCCTTTTGAAAGAAACAGCATTCCCTTTGAAATCTGTATGGCTCTGACTCTGTAGTGGCAAGAGTGGTTTGTGATCCAGCTCCTTAATACCGTATATGTTGCTCACTCTTTTTCTAACTGGTTGTGTTGATCTTCCTAATATAAGCACTTTGAGATTTTATTGCCACGTCACCTAGTTTTTCATCACTTTTAATGGCCACTTTAGCTCTAACTGTTATATTTTACACCCATCCAGAGTTGTAACTACAATTGAGGAAATATTAAATACCAAAGTTGCCTCAATTGCAAATTAGTAAATTTTCACCAAAATAAGCAAAAAGAATTTCAATAATATGGGATGATAATTTAATTTTGGAGGAACCAAGGATCCCTATGTAGGAGACGCAGCTTCAGATATGTTGGTAGAGTTGAGTTTGGGAGAGAAAGTACAGTTATCCTTGGTAGTAATAGCACTTAGACTTATATACTGCTTCATTGTGCTTTCTCTAAGCAGTTTACAGAGTCAGCTTATTGCCCTCAACAATCTGAGTTCCCATTTTATCCACCTCGGAAGGATGGAAGGCTGAGTCAACCTTAAGCCGGTGAGATTTGAACTGCTGAACTGCAGCTGGCAGTCAGCTGAAGTAGTCTGCAGTACTGCATTCTAACCACTGCACCACTTCAGCTCTTGATTCTTAATAAGAGTTTATATATATACTACTATGTCATGTATTTTACATTACTATACAGGAAATCCTCAAGTTATGAATGTAATAGAGCCTGCCAATTACATTCATAACCTGAGGATTCGTTAACTGGGTCACATTAAATGAACGTGATCCCTCCCTGCTTCCCCCAATGCATTTGTTAATCAAATGCACAGGTTGTTGAGTGCATATGAGATATCTCAAAGTGGGGAAGACCATGGAGGATCTAGTGCTGGAACAGGCCAGCTGCTTATGACCACCAGAGGCTTCCCTCAATCCATATCTCATGCGGCAGCAGCCAATCAACCTGGAGCTTGTTTCCTTTGTCTCATTGGGCAGAATTGCAAGCTCAATGTTGATTGGCTGCCGCTGCTGCCTTCACGCTCCAATCCCTGAAGTTGCTCATTCAAATCAGCCACCAAGCAGTAAGCAGGAGGCTGCTGCGGTGCCGCCTAGGCCAGGACCAAACAAAACCTGCAGGGATGCTGACCTAGTAGCAGCAGTCTTTTACTTAGATGCTGGTGAAGATGTGGGCTCTAAGGAAAACAGTAAATTAAAAGATAGCCACTTTTCTGCCACATGGGTCAGCCTGTTCTGGAACTCTGAAGATCTTCAAAAGATAAGTGAGCAACCGGAAATGGACTGGGGAGAAGTACGTCGAATCTGGGAGGCTAGCAAAGCAGTCCAGTGCTTGTGGAGACCCAGCAGCGCAGGATGGAAGGGGGGGAATAGGAATGGGACATGTTGCAGCAACTCTGGGGTCATAAGAGTGAATTACCGCTGTGGTGCTGTGTTATGTAACTTTGAGGCCAGGTCATAACAGTGGTCGGTTGCTGGCAGTACGCCCCAGTATGGGCATACCGGAGCCTGCCCAGAGCACCAGGTACTGTTCCAGTATGTTGCTCCGGAGGGCCCACCCACCCGCCCAAGCTTCTTACCTGTCCTTTAAGCCTTTGGCACTTCCGCGCATGCACATGGCATGTAGGGCGGCTGCACAAAGCTCTGCTGAGCAGCTGGAGCATCGCGGAGGCTTTCGGAGGCATTGCAGGCAGGTACGATGCATGTGTGCATGTGCGCTCACACCGCATGCATCCATGTGGGTGATGCCAGGCATGTTCCAACCATACCGGTTGGAACGGGATCCGGAACCCACCACTGGGTCATAAGTACTTTTTGGGGGAGGGAAGGAGGGAGGTCACACTTTTGAACAGTTGCTAAGTGAACTGTCCTAATTCAAGGAATACCTGTTCTGCAGGAAATTATGCTGTTGTCAGCAATTGAGATAGGCCAGATCATAAACTAGACATTAATAGTGGTGTGCAGCACTTCTGGTCTGAGGCTGAAAAGGTTATTCAGAGCATTGCTTCTGCTGTTGACACCTCTTTGATTCAGACAACGGACAACAGATGTATTGAACATCATTCAGATATTTTTCTAAATATCGTACATATTAGAATACATACAATCCTTACATGGATATCTGTTTATTGCTAAGGCTCAAGATCGAGAAATTGGGAGACACAGGATGAGGTTACACTGACTGTGCTATGCATTAACATGGAAAGATTCCAATTTCCATGGACAATTCACTTTTGTGGCTAGAAAACAAAAGCTAGGTGCTCACATTTTGGAATCATACCATTTAACCAGAAAATGAAAGGAGCTGTTCAATGCAAATTGGTCAAGTTAATGTTGCTTCAGGGAACTGAACTTTTGTGCTGATGGTATTTAAATAGTCTCAGTTCAACTTGGAAGTTCACACTTCATTAAGGTAAATGCAGCAAAGGCTGATTTCCCCCTTCAGAGAAAGCAATTGTCTGTAGGAAATGCACCAAAAGAAGATTTTTAAGGCTTTAATTTGGCCATAGATAGATGGTTATTATAGCACAAATAAATAAATAAATAAACAGTATATTTATTTATTTACATACTTACTTACATGTATGAAAGATTTCTTTGCTGCAGCATTTCAGATTGTCTTGGCAGCCTACGGGAAATTAAAAACGCTAAAAATGGGGAAGGGGAAAAAAACAAACAAAAAAGCCACTTTGCAACATTATAATGTATGCTATTGTATATATTTTATAAGCTAGAATTTCTGCCAATTTTTGTTTCAATTCCTCCTCCTCCCCCTCCTTCTCCTCCACCACCACCACCACCTCCTCCTCCTCCACCACCACCACGGTTTGTTTTGCTTTGTGGCAATGATGATCATTCAAATGACATATTCATTTATAACATGGTCTGCTGTAGCCTTTGCCTCATCACCACACAAAGAGAAAGGGGAGGCATCTCTTCAGAAGAGAAGAAGGAACCCACCCGAGGTTGAGCAGAGTGGGAGAAACGAGGCTGGGTATCATTAAGCCCTTTTAATTCTAAGCAGATGCCCAAGCTATCTGCATTTACGGATTTCATTTTATTTTTTTGGCATGGAATCTAAGTGAATCCTCAAAGTGGGTTTTCTCAATAGATTACAATGTATTGCTTATAATTTCCCCTCTAAATTTAACAAAGCCTTTTCATCAAGGCTATGTGTATCTGTGCCAAATTTCAGGCTTGAAATACAAGCCTGATGCTTGTTCCAGCTCTGCTTAAAAAAAAAAAAAACTAGTCATAATTTTACCATAGAGGGAGAGAACGACAATTTCATCATTTTTGCCTCCCATAATGTGACTAAAAGTGGCAAAATTCACAGTATTTGTCTTTTTTCTAAACAGCAGTAAATATTGGTTCCCCACCCCCACCCCAGCCATCAACTTCAGCTATGCTCCTGTGTGTGGAAGAGATATCAGATTTTAGACAATGATGCAGATATACCATTTCAAATATAATCGGGGGTGGGTTAATACCAGCATTACTGCCGGTTCGGTGTGCAAAACATTTTTGCACTCTGCATGCATGTGCAATTAGACCTAAAAAGATCTGTGCATGCGGAGAACATTAGAAAAGAGAAAAAATGTACATTTCCGCAATGGAGATTGTTCTGCGCATGTGCAAAACCAAAAATCAAGATGGCGCCACCAAGAATAGAACCGGTTCAGGTGCGTGGGCGGCTGAGTTACTACCTATTTGGCCAAACTGGTCCGAACCACTAGGAACCCACTTCTGGATATAATGTTAGTTATTTGTGGGTTGCATATATTTTGACCTAATAGCAAAAGTGACCAGTGGAATGTTGCCTACTTTTTGCTAATTTTTCCACTTTTAAGTGGAAAGAACTTTCTCATTTTGTCTCCCAAAGGTGCTTTTTCAAAAGGCAACTGAACTTTCTGGCTTGGGTTTATTTCTTTGAACATTTTTGGTTGTAACTGACTGGTGAGGAATGGAAGGATTTATATTCTTTGCAGTCAGCAGGTTATTAGCACTGAGTGTTATTAAGGCCAGTTGGGGGTTTATCTATAGCCTTAGAGTCACCTGAATCAGAGTGCAAATGGGTGTGGAACTTTCTTGGGACTGCTGAAAGTATTGCGCTATAAACTGGAAATAGGTGGTGTTGTATCCCGTCCCCTCTGTTGAGAGGGGCTGTTCAATTTTAATATAGACAGCCTCTGTGGCTTCCCTTTCAAACCAGTGGTCCTCTCAGTTCACTTGGAACTTTGCTGTCTTCAATAGAGTGACCCTTGCCTTTCAGATGCAGATGAATTGCTGAATCTTGTCCTGGTGGGTTTATTTTCTCATATTGTGTACAGTTGAAGAACTGTAGGTAATTCCAGAAAGAAACAGGTTCCCTGATCAAATTCTAGACTCACCACTGCAGTGATTCCTTCACTCTGATGTGTATGCCATGCTATAGATGTGGATAAGTTCAGGGAAAATGAAAATCATATCTGTACACAGCTTGAAGTTCTTACATTCCGAGATGAGATAAGACACCACCAGGGTGCTTGTCACCATATGAATATATTGTTGCTATATACCCACAAAACCCTTGAACAGTCAGCAAACATCAGTCAGTCTGTAAGCAAAATGGTAGTAATGAATTTGTCCTTCAGAAGAAAAGAACTGCTGAGTTCTCATCAGGCTTAATCTCTATAAATCGAACAGTCTGGGTAGGGAAAAGGGATTATTTTTTTCAGATTAATACACAAGCCTGAAGGTTTTAAAATTTGAAGAATACATTGAAGTTAAGCACTAAACTAATTTGGAGACTGGACAACAAGGAACCAGTTAGAAACATTATATTTGATGGTGTTTCTTAATTTATGTATGCAATCCATTTCATCATCTCTTTTAAAAATAGAAACAGGTCCTCCATGAAAACTTTTGCAAACCTTTTGCAAGCTTACAGTGTTTTAGAGCAGACAGAACGTGGTAACTATGAATTTCTTTTTGACAAAAACATCACTTTTAAAATCTGCATGATGCTTTATAATTGAAAGCTGCTGTTGTGCTAATCACAAAGCTAATGATAAATTTGTCAGTGCAAAATATTCAAGTTAAGAATTTTGTCCTTCCAATTCAGTTTTGGTACAAAGTATGTATCTGAAATTGTAAATCCTCCCTGCTCCCATTATACTTTACAACAGTCATAGTTTGAATTTTTTCAATATTTCTACCAGGAATCTTAAATTACCCCAGTATCTTGCATCCAATTCCATTATTGATGCTAGCTATTGGGATAACTTAAGGTTCCTGCTAGGAAGGGCTAGGAATAAAATTGACCAATAATATGAGTAATGAAATCCACCTTTCCTCCAGTAGAACTCTCCACTTAGAGAGAATTTCCACTTAGAATTCTAGAAATAAAAATCCAAACTTATATAGAGGCTGCCATGTTAGGAACAACTAACATTATTTGTTAAATCCAATCAATGCCAATTAATTTTTAATAATTTCCCATTTAAAAGATCTGAATAAGTGAGAAAGAATACTATGAGAAATATGGTTTTCATTTTCTGAATACTTTCTTGTCTTCTCTTCGTTATGCCAGATCAATTTCTTTTCACCTGTGTCCAATGCAGCCTTAATTTTTATAAATTTGGTAGGTTTCATTTTAGACAAATAAATTGCTCCTAAGCTCTAACTTGACACATACATGACCAGGATAAAGTTATCATATTTTGGTCATGTAATGCCAAGGCCTGGCTAGTGGTGGATCCTACCGGTTTAACAACCAGTTCGGTGCTGCACATTACTGCTGGGGTGGAAAACAGCTGAGGCACAGCAATCCTCTTTGCCATGGGATTCAACGGAGAAGATAAAAGGGGTGGGCAGGCCCACTTGATCATCAGAGTGAACCGGTTTGCTCCCAGCTGATCATTAGAGGTACCGGCTCAGACTGATTTGGGCGAACTGGTAGAATCCCACCTCTGGTGCTGGCTCTTGTGTGAAGCTTAAAGTTAGGATAGATGAAAAAGGAAGAACATGATCAATAACAAGATAGATGGATTTGATTTAACTAGTGGTTATGGATGCCCCATTGGAAGATCTGAAGTGCTAGATTTGAGATAGAACCACATTGAGAGACTCCTCTAGGATTATCTAAGAGTTGACATTGACTTAATGCTGCCTTATCATTTTAAAGACTCTTCCTAACAACATCTGATTCGCATCTTTACATCAATATCCAAACATTTATTCTGTAATGGATCTATCCCAACATTTTCACTAAGGGAGTTAACTTAAATAATAAATGCCAAGGTGGGTATATCGGCATTTGCCCAAAGCTTTTTTTATATTGCTCTCCTGTTCCTTCACTCTTTGGAAATGTTTCATTTATTTTGCTTCTACCCTTTTATTTATTTTCATTTTTAAATTAATATTTAAAGAAGGGATTGTTACCTTTGAAGCAGAGTTTTCCCAAAGTTTTAATTTTGGTTTTATTATAAGGTGGGCAACACTGTACCAGATTGTATACACATACAGTATAAACAACATAAATTCCCTTAAAGAAGCATAGAGTTGCCAATTTCAACATCTATATACAAATTAGACTCTCTCTATTTGCTGTCTGTTACAGCAACCAAAAATTGTTTCAGTCAAAGTGATTAAAAAAGAAGCTATCTGCATCATAGACCAGCCCTAAAGAAATTGTTGTCTTCTCAAAATTGGCAACAAATATAGAACTTTCTCTTTTTGCCTTTCCTTTTTAAACTACCATAGTATCCTGAGGCAAGGTTATACTGCAAGTAT
Source organism: Thamnophis sirtalis (assembly GCF_051295495.1). Lineage (NCBI taxonomy): Eukaryota > Metazoa > Chordata > Lepidosauria > Squamata > Natricidae > Thamnophis > Thamnophis sirtalis. The sequence continues at coordinate 74,576,243 of NW_028261385.1, read as the reverse complement.
ATTATCATCCTAAAGAAAAATCTACTAAACAACACTATGGAAAGAAAGAGGAAGACACATTCCTGCATCACAAAAGGAGAAAATGCCATGAAAAACAGGCATACACACAAACAGGCATCAAAAAGAAACTTGAGAGCATTTCTTTCCCAAAATCATCTTACAGGCTGGTTCTATGAAAATTGTTGCTGCCACATAAGCAGAAATTTGTAGTGTTGAAGAATCTCTCTTTCACTTAGATCTTCCCACAGTATGAACATATTGTGTCAACTCTTCATTTTGCCGTATCTCCAAACTGTGTATGAGATAAATTTAATTTACTTTTAGCTGTTCCAATTTTAAAATAATATTTTCCCCTTAGGCCTATAGCACTTTAGGGCAGTTTCTAGTATGAGTAAATCTGATGCGTTTCATCATTTATTCTGAAGTGAAACAATCAAGTGATTCAGAGTGGATAGGCTGGAGCAGCACACTTCTGCAGTCTGCACAATAATATTTTTTGTGTGTTAGACATTATTATTATTAGACATTACTTAGCCACCCAGTGCTGGACTAACATCAGGAAAACTGAAGTTAAAGTTTTGGATGATTTTGGACTGCTTGGAAACAATGGCAATGGAAGTCAAACATAAATAGGTTTATCTTGTTGAAAGAGTGGCAAGATAGCTAAAATAAATAAATTTTATTTAAATAACTTTTACCTCAGCTTCAGCTGATGGATTGATTTGTAAAAGTCAGTTTATCTTCAGTTTTTAATTTAAAATAACCAATTCAAATGGGGAAAAGATAGGAAGTAAGAAAGTATCTTAAAGCTGTGAACCTGTGAGACATTTCAGTAGCCTGATAAAAAATTAACCCCACAAAGGTTAAATAATTTGAAAAGGAGTCAAAACCAACTGATCTTTTATCATATCCCATGGAATAAATGCTCCCTTTGTCCTGAAACCCTTTGCTGCAGATTTAGTAGACTGTGAAGGCAAAATTGAGTATTGGAGACCATTTTCTAAAATTATCTACAGTGTGAGGTAGCTTGTTTTCTCTATGATATCAGACTTAAATCTGAAAAATTATGAGTGTTAAATTCATTATAGGAGTTTCTACTCAACAAGTTCAAGTGGCAAATATTTTTTTTCTTTATAGGACTGCCCAAATCACACAATTGTACAGATAAGAGTACATTGAAAATATAAATCCCCCCACCTTTAAATGAAGCAAAGCACTCTAAACACTGTTATAGCACTGTTATATATAGTTGAAGAAGGGACACAGTGGCTAAGACGCTGAGTTTGTCGATCAGAAAGGTCAGCAGTTCGGCGGTTCGAATCCCTAGAACCACGTAATGGAGTGAGCTCCTGTTACTTGTCCAGGTTCTGTCAACTAGCAGTTCGAAAGCATGTAAAAATGTAAGTAGAAAAATAGGAACAATCTTTGGTGGGAAGATAACAGCATTCCGTGCGCCTTCGACTTTTAGTCATGCATGACCATAGAGATGTCTTCGGACAGCGCTGGCTCTTCAGCTTTGAAACGGAGATGAGCACCGCCCCCTAGAGTCAGGAACTACTAGCACATATGTGCAAGGGGAACCTTTACCTTTATATAGTTGAAAATCACACAAACAATGTATCCCATTAAACTGTATAGATCTAGCTTACCTAACAACCTCAGTCCTGGGAATAAATCCTAGCTTTTTAAGGCTAAAGCTTTCTGATATCAGCTATCCCTCATTGCCTGACAAAAATATGCTGCCATGAATGGAAGAAAAAGGGACATTTTATGAACAGTTTTCATAAATACTTAATATTTGTTTTTCTGTTTTGATTTTTTTGACAAATAAGGCTGTCCCAGCTGCCAAGGATTCAGGGACTTAGCAACCGGAAATTGTGAACAATTTAGAGATGCACTTTTAAGAACTGTCCTAACTACAGGTTAGCATTTTTTACCAATTGCACTTCAAAAACCTACACACCTTGATTGACAAAAGAGAAGGTCATGAATATTTTTACCTGTCTTTGATTCTCACTATGGGAAGATTGAATATAAAGTGAATGTCGTAAAAATTAGCAAGTAGCCCACTGGTCTTTCATTATGATTCATATTTTCCTTGTTTTTCTGAACAGGTTCTTGATTGTTTATTTAGGCCATTTGCTGACTTATTCTGAAGCATCCTGCGTGCCATGCTGTTCAAGCAGTCCTTTAATGCATTCATGACTGCAATTTGTACATGAAATTTTCTTTTGATTTCCAGAATTGGAGTATTTGGGATGTTCTGTTTCTTCAAAAGGTGTTCAGAATGACCCAAACAAGGCAGGAGCCAGAAAGCATAAAAGTAATATTTTATTATTCTTGTCTACCAGAGGTGAGTTTCACATAAGTTTACCACTGGGTCACCCCACACCTACCCGCTCGCTTCATAAGCATGTGTGCTTTCCGTGCATTCACTTTGCTCACACGTGCAGCTTGCATGCATGCACGCGGCTTAGAAAATGTGGCTAAATAGGACGGCATAGAGCCAGGGCGGGTCACCACTACTGGTTCCCTCAAACCGGTCCGAACCAGCTGAATAGCACCTCTGTTGTCTACCCACCATTGTGCACCCAGAAAATTTAGCTTTCCTCCTATGGTTTTTCTGCTGTGTCAGTTTCTCTGAGAATATTTTCCTAAATGCTAAAGTTGATACTCTGTGCAATAGCACAAACTATCTATGAGATTACTTTGTGGGATCGGCAAAATGTCTTGTCTCTTCACCTTCTCTTGGGAATAGGGATATTAAATCTTCAGAGGGGGTATTGAATGAGGCGAGGCAGCAGTTTAAACCAACCATTTATTTCCAACTGACAACAACTTCAGAACCAAGGCAAAACGACAGTTCCCTCCTTGACAGCTATTTATATGCATGCTGTCAAACAGGGCAGCCAATCAACAGCCACCTAATGTCCTGTCCTGGCCAGCACCACTCTCACTTAGCTGGAGCGTGCATGGCCACATCCTCAGGGCACAGACATAACACTCCTTTCCGCCAGCCTGGCACATGCATAATCCTGCAAGTATGTGGGCCGCCTGTGCACCTGGCCAGATCTTCTTACTTCCGTGGCAGTTGCTGGAAGCTGATTCTCCTAAGGAACTACTGGAGACTGTGCCGACCCATTTGACAAACCCAATGCAGAACCTACTCTGACAGGTAAACCCGGCACCGGAACGGCAGTTTGACTGGAAGGAGGATGTGACATGGCTGCAGGGCCAACCGGAACACCCAGGGATTCAATGGGGTCAACTGGTGGTAGATCAGCTTACATCTGCCCTGTAAGAGCAGGGGCCAGTTAGTTGCAAAATATGTCCCGGTAACCATTTCAGCTCACCCCCGTAGTTGTGCGTGAATATTAGGTCTCCCACTTGAAATGATTGGGTGTGGCTGGCAATGTCCAGTGATTTATCCGTGCAGTAACTTGGGTGAAGCCGATCAAGTTTGGTTCGGAGGCAGTGACCCATTAACAACTCTGTGGGGGTACTGTTAGTCATTGGGCAGGGTACAGTGTGCTGTACTAAAAGATACTTATTCACCCGGGCTTGCCAATCCCCTGGGCCTAATCTCGCTAGGGATTCCTTAATGAATCGTACCATTAGCTCTGCCATACCATTACTCATGGGGTGGTAAGGAGCCACCAAGGCATGATGTATGCCATGTCCAGCCAAGAACACCTGGAAAGGGGTAGCCGTTAGTTGGGCCCCATTATCGGACACCACAATGTCTGGACACCCGTGGGTTGCGAACAGTCGTTGCAATGCCCATATGAGAGCCTTGGTAGTGGTCAATTGGCATTAGAATGACTTCCACCCACTTAGAATATGCATTGACCACTACCAAGAACATCTGTCCATGAATAGGGCCTGCAAAATCCAAATGGATCCACAACCATCGGCCCTTTGGCACTTCCCACTTTTGCGGAGTGTGACAGGGGGGCAGGCCTGGTTTGCTGGCACTCCTGACAGCCCTCTACCCAACAGGTAATGTCGTGATCTAACCCCGGCACATAACTTCTCCCTAAAGCCTTCATCCGGACTATGCCAGGATGGCCTTCATGCAAACAATGGAGAATGGGTTTCCTTATCTGCAGGGGCACTACCACTCTATGGTCCCACAATAAACACCTTCCTTGCAGAGACAGTTCATGCTGTCTGTGCTTGAATGGAAGAAATTGGGAGGAAACTTGCACCTGTGGCCAGCCCCTCTTGATCTAGTCGATAACTTGAGGTATGGTAGGATCTTTGGCAGAACAGAGGGCAACATCGGTGGCTGAAAGAGGAACTGTAAGTTCTTCTATCAACAGGGCATTAAAGTCAGGGACAGGATCAGACCCTACACCAGGGAGAGGGCAGCGGCTCAATGCATCTGCATGCCCTATCTGTTTCCCAGAGCGGTGGACCATTTTATAATTATAAGTAGCCAAGAACACTGTCCAGCGGGACATGCGTGGTGACAAGATGGATGGGGACTGTTTATCTCCTGCCAAAAGACCGAGTAATGGCTTATGGTCAGTTATCAATTCAAAAAAAGGCCATAGAGGTAATTATGAAAACGCTTGATACCAGCTACTGCGGCTAGGGCCTCTTAGTCTAATTGACTATAATTTCTCTCCGTAAAGGAGAGAGTTCTAGAGAAATAGGCCAAAGGTCCTTCAGACCCATTAGGTAACCTATGACTAAGTACAGCGCCCACCCCATAAGAGGAAGCATCACAAGTTAGAGTCAGGGGAAGGTGTTCACTGTATTGGATAAGAACAGCATTGGAAGTCAAAAGATCTTTCATAGCTGTGAATGCTGCTGCCTCCTTGTGACCCTCACTTCCATACAGCTTTGGCATCTAGGAGCCTATGCAGTGGCTCTGGCACTGATGCCTTATGGGGCAAAAACACAGCATAAAAATTTAAAAGCGCCAGGAAAGCTTGTAACTGAGCCTTACTAGTAGGCACTGGCACCTGTTTAATGGTTGCCAACTTTGAGAGGGTTGGATGGATGCCTTTGGCATCAATCAAGTACCCTAAAAATTCAACTTCAGGAACCCCAATTTGGCATTTGGAAGGTATGAGTTTTAACCCCACTTCCTGAAACTTTGACAAAACTGCTCACCCCTGGCAGAGATGAACACATTGTCGAAATAAAGGACGACTCCAGGGATACCATGGAGCAATCGCTCCAAATGACCCTGAAAGATGCCCGGGGCAACACTTACACCAAACTGGAGTCGTGGTGGCCACTTTAAATTTACCACTGCCCACAATTGGGATATTATTCCCTTGGTAGTCCCGCAATTGAGGGAGCAAGGGAATAGGAGCTTCTTTGAAAGGGATGGCATAAGATGCTTCAAGGTACACCAGGACAGTATGGATATGGATGATCCAGTGTCCACTTCCATGCGACAGGGGTTGCCTTCAATGTGGACGTCGAAGTAGATTTTGCTGCCTGACATCACGTTCGCTTGACAACTAGCATCAGGTGAATGCCACTGGTCACGAATGATTGCAAAACAATCTTCAGCAGTCTGATGTGCTTTGGCGTCTGGCGTATGATAGGCTGGATGATCATTGGCTTGGTTATGGAGAGGGAAGTCGAGCGGCACACCTTCGCCAGATGTCCTTTCTTTCCGCAATTCCGGCACACAGCATTTTTAAAATGGCACCAAGCACGGGGATGGTTTCCGCCACAGCCTGCGCAATAGTTCTAAGGTGACTCCTTCTTCGGCATCCTGCTCTAACCCCAGTGGCTTTAAGGCAGCTGATGCCAGCCTTGTCAGGATCAGATAAAAGGTCTTCAGCCACCTCCTCCTTATGTACTTGCACAGACTTAGGAGGTGGCTTTGCTGTTTGGAACCTCTGAATCTCAGCAGAGGATTCATTTGACATTTCAGAAGCCTGAGCCTCATTTAACGCTGACTGGAGGCTGATGTCCTGATGGGTTAGCAACCGGCACCGGAGTCTCACATCATTCGCTCTGCATACAAGTTGCTCTATCAAGGAGTCATCTAGGTTAGGGAAATTGCAATGCAATGCGGCAGAGAGGAGGGCAGTCTTGTAATGATTTATAGACTTGCCTTTCTTCTGCAGTCTTTGCCTGAAAGCATAGCACCTTGCAATGTGTGACAGAGCTGGAGCATAATGGTTCTGTAACCTCTGCAGTAGCACTTCCCAGGATAGGGATTGAACCGACTGTGGGGCAGCTAAAGCCCAGGCCGTTCCAAACATTTCGTGCCCACAGACACTCAGGAACTGAGCCCTCTTCGTACTGCTTGGTAGATCAGTGAGGCTATTTGCTTCAAGGAAGCACTCAAACCATTCTATGTATGCATCCCAGGACTCTGATGCCGATGACAAAACCTTGAAGTTATTTAAAGTTGCCATTCTGATGTGGACGTGTCTGAGGAGATTGTCTCAGGAGTAGTCAGCCAGCGAGGAGAGGGAAAGATAAAATTCAGTTTTACTGTGTTTCGATCTTCCTATTCCTCAGTCAATCCTATCCTCATTGCCAATATTAAATCTTCAGAGGATGACATGACTACATGACATGACTATTGACTGAGGCAAGGCAGCAGTTTAAACCAACCGTTTATTTCCAACTGACAACAACTTCAGAACCAAGGCAAAATGACAGTTCCCTGCTTGACAGCTATTTATATGCATGCTGTCAAGCTGGACAGCCAATCAACGGTCCCCTAATGTCCTGCCCTGGCCAGCGACACTCCCACTTGGCTGGAGTATGCATGGCCACATCCTCGGGGCATGGACATAGCAAGGGAGCCCTCTAATTCAAAGCATTTAGAATTTAGAAAACTCTATTTCAGTTATTGGGTATAAAGCCCCACCTGTAGTTTGCCTATTATCCAAAGGTAAATGGCAAATGGAGAAAACAAATATTATTTCTTACCAATACAGGTTAATAATCAAGACTGGGACCAGCATCTTTGTGGCTAAATGACACGGTTGTTAAACAAGACATCACATGATAATGACTTGAAATTTTACTATTGGCTTCTCCTCTACTTCTCAGAAAGTGGCTGTAAGGCTCACAAATGGCAATCATGTGACTGAAGGATACTGAGACAGTCAGAAATTCCCATTGACTGGCTGTGAAGCAACTGAATTTTGTTCATGAAAGCAGGGGTGTTGCCCTGGTCATAAGTACGAAGACCAGAAAAAGTTTTTTTAGCACTATTGTAATTTTGAATGGTTGCTAAATCGAGCTATCATTAAGCAAAGACCAGCTGTATTTTCATGACTTGGTAAACTACCAGTAAGACATTTTACCTATGGTTGAGTTCATTTTTTAAGCCATGACTGCATGAATGACCTGCAATAAGAATACTGAATTTGCTTATTCTAATGAATAAGGAAAGGTATTGGAGAGAGGGTTTTGATTTGGAAAAGAGACAGAGAGAAACAGTTACACAATAGATAGATAAATGCAGGTGTAGGCTTCAAAAATGTTAGCAATGGGTTCTCTGCCCGGTTGCTGGGTGGGCGTGGCCATGGTGGGCATCGCCTAGTCGGCCTCCTATACCACAGCCAGGGGGGTGTTTTCTCCTTCCCCAGGCTCCGGAGGCTTTCCTCGAGCTCCTGGGAGAGTGAAAACTGCTTACCCCAGGCCCTTTTCTGGCCTTCCGGAACTTCCAGGAAGCACATTTCCCCCCTTCCCTAAGCCTCCACATGGGCCCTGCACTTACCTCGCATCCAAAATGGGCTGCATGGAGACTCCTGGGAAGGGTGGGATGGATGGGGCTAGCCAGGAGTGGGATTTGGGGGTTGTCTGAACCAGCTATAACATAGCTACAGTTTCTTCTGAACCCGGGCAAACCTGTAGCAGCCCATCCCTGAATATATGAAAAACTGTCCTGATGTATGCAATGCCTCTCATGCACTGAAATTCCAAAAATATGCTCCAAATCAAATTCTTCTTTCACTCCATTAAAAATTAGAGGGAGAGGCTTTTTCCTGAGGATTTAGTAGAAATGGGAATGCCTTCTGTGTTTTTATTGCTCGAGAGAAAGAAGGAAGGGAAAATATCCTCCAGCTGACTACAAGCTCAGGGCACTTCCAGACTCAGAGGAAATGGAAAGGGAAAAGAGAGAAAGGGTAATGAAGGAGTTGAGGATTAATGAGGCAGGAACCAGCATTTACTCGGTTGGAAATGGCGTTTCTATAAACTTTAAATAAATGCCCAACCTGAAGGCTTCTAAACATGATTTCAAGAATTCATTTATTTGAAAAAACAGGAAGTAAAAAAGTTAAAGCATTTAAACTCTTGAGATAGTATAAAAGCTCTGACAACTTTTCACTGCAGTAAACAATCAATGGTGTGTGTGTGTGTGTGTGTGAGAGAGAGAGAGAGAGAGAGAGAGAGAGAGAGAGGGAGGGAGGGAGGGAGGGAGGGAGGGAGAGGGAGAGAGAGAGAGAGAGAGAGAGAGAGAGAGAGAGAGAGAGAGAGAGAGAGAGAGAGAGAGAGAGACTTTATGGGTATCTACCCTTTTTTTTCCAATCTGCTTGATCGTTGTCAGTCATCTAGAGTCTCTGGCACTCTGGTAACAAACACATTTAATGAATTGTTGTTGTTATATTCTAAAGTGAGGCTCTGATCACATATAGCTGAGAAGTTGAGATAAAGGTGAAGTGATCGAGCCAAGGTTCAAAGCTTGACCCTTTTTAGAAATGTTAACTACTTATCAAACTTCCTATTAAAAGAACTTAAAAAAAATATATGTACTGGAAGAATTGCAACAAAAATGTACACAAGCCTTACTGCAGAGTTTTTGTTATCATGTACTTCGATGTGGGAAAACTGCTGAACAAAAGTTGCAAAGACTGAATTGAGAATCTGTCAGAGTAAAAGCAATCATTTGCTGAACGTTCATAAGTGCTTGACTGACAAGCTAAACACAATATGATCTTTCAGTCCCTATCTCGAGGAAGCTGACCTCACCATATTATCCAATCTGTCAAATACAAAGTGCCTAAATTGAGCCATTCATAAACAATATTAGCATATAGTGGTATAGGTAGTCCTTGGCTTATGACCGCAGTTGAGACCGGAATTTCCATCACTAGTGATGGAGCAGGTTGACATGTGATTGTATCACTTAACAGCAGCAATCCCAATACTCCTTGTTACTTTTTGGCAGTGGTTCGCTCTCCAAGCTTGTTTCAATTTAGTTTCTGGACATTTCATTACCAGACTAAGTAGCAACATCAGCAGGATTTTCTTGTCCTGTTCTCCTTAGCTTATAAATGCCTTGTGTGCCAGTGTGGTCAGTTGGACTGGTTGTTCATTTGGAGCTATATTTAAATTCTGATCAGCTGATTGTTTCTCTTGTTGATTGGTCATTTGAATGGTCTGGTTTCTTATATAATCATATGCTGGATCTAGATCAGGGGTGTCAAAGTCACGGCCTATGGGCTGGATGTGTCACATGCCTACCCTGTCTTAGCAAAGAGGGGAAGTAGCAATACGTCAAGTGATAACAAGGTGACGATGCAAGTTTAACTGCCCTGATCTAGAGCAATATGATTGTTTAATTTGTCCTTTGTTACTGTCACTCCTTGTAACTGTCAATAAGTGAATTCCATGCTCATTAGCCAAGGATCCATTCCAATAGACGTCATTCTGGGATTGGTCCCTCCCAACTCTGAGCCTCAGGTAAGTAAGGGATTGCATCAGAGGTGGTATTCAGCTGATTCTGTCCAGTTCGGGGAAACCATTAGGGCAGCTGTGGGAGGCTCTGCCCACCGATCCTTACAAAGAGTAAGAACTGCACATGCACAGATGTGGCTGCATTGCTCACATTTGCAAACAGGTAGGGAAGGTAAGTGAATCCCACCACTGGACTGCCTCCGATTCCCCCCATCCGCCTAGCTCCCTCAATCTCTGCCCTTGTGGCTATCCTTCTCTCTGTCTTGTGGGCAAACACCGTTTTTGGACAATGGTGGGATTCCAATTTTTTTACTACCGGTTTTGTGGGCATGGCTTGATGGGCGTGGCATGGTGAGCATGGCAAGGGAAGGATACTATAAAATCTCCATTCCTTCCCCACTCCAGGGGAAGGTTACTGAAAAATCCCCATTTCCTCCTGATCAGCTGGGACAGAGAATTAATGGGGGTGGGGCCAGTCAGAGGTGGTATTTACTGGTTCTTCGAACTACTCAAAATTTCTGCTACTGGTTCTCCAGAACTGGTCTGTAGAATACCACCTCTGCCCTGGGGTACTTGCCATACTATTGCAAGGAGCTTCTTGGCATGCTACTATTCTGGAACTACAGGAAACTCCTAAGTTGTAGTGCAGCATGAAGCTGAGACCACCCTTGGAAGCCACAGTAGCTCCCAGCTTCTCCTAGCAGCACAGCACAAGCCACTATGTCCCTGGAAACAGGTTTTCCCAGTTGCAATGTACGGGGGTGAAAGTTGCATCATAAAAAAGGCTGAGTGTCAAGGGATTGAACTATGGTGCTGGAGAAGACTCCTGCGAGTCCCTTGGACTGCAAGGCGATCAAAACAGTCAGTCCTAGAGGAGATCAACCCTGACTGCTCTTTAGAAGACCAGATCCTGAAGATGAAACTCAAATACTTTGGCCACCTAATGAGAAGGAAGGACTCACTGGAGAAGAGCCTAATGCTGGGAATGATTTAGGGCAAAAGAAGAAGGGGACGACAGAGAATGAGGTGGCTATATGGAGTCACTGAAGCAGTAGACATGAGTTTAAATGGATTCCAGAGGGTGGTAGAGGACAAGAAGGCCTGGAGTTATGTTATCCATGTGTTATGGACCCTTCGCGATGGGTTGGACATGACTTCGTAATTAACAACACCATCAAAGTTTAATAGTTACTATATTGTACACAATTTTGTTACTTTGTTGGAGTATTCATGATTTTTTTGTCAATCTCTTGCTAAAAAGTAAATATTTCTTTCTTGCTGTCTAGGGAATTTAAATCTCATGACTTTTTCTCTGTAAGGGCATTAAATATCTCATACATTAAAGTGAATAAAAAGCAAAGCTTACTAGGTACCATAATCAGCATAGTGTCTGTTACATCACTTATCCATGGTGCCCAATAATCACGACAACTACTCATTACAATCCAGCTTCATCCTGGATGGAAGTTGCAATGATTTCCTTCTATGAAACAATGCTGATCCAGATAGAAATATTTTCCTTTTAGATCTGAATTCTAAATGCAATTAGATCATATTTACAAGTACTCTAAAGTAAAGCCTTAATCGCTAACACTCACCATAATTTTATCAGCATATATTATAACTATTATCATTATTTAGTTTAACCCTAATCTATCAAATACAAAATGGAAGGGCTGGGCCATTCATATTTGTTTATTTTTAAAGCTACATCCATAGAAATTCCCCATAAATGTAACTCACATTTTATATAGCAAAACTAAATAATCCAATCTTAGAACCTAAGGATCAGTGGTGGGTTCCAGATCCTGTTGCAATTGGTATGATTGCAATGGGGACCTGCGTCCACCTCATAAACAAGTGCAGCCCGCGCGCACACACACGCAGCACGGGAATGCATCCTTACCTCTTCCAACGCCTCTGTGAGCCTCTGCGACACTCCAGTCCGGAAGTGCCAAAGAGCTCGAATACAGGTAAGGATCTGGGATGGGTGGGCCCTCCATTGCACCGTAACGGAACGGTATCTGGTGCTCTGGGCAGGCACCGGTACATCCATACCAGGGCGTACCACTACAACCCACCACTGCTTAGGATTAAAAAAAAACAGGTAGAATTAGGGATCCAAGGAACATATACTACAGGGAATATCATAACTGTCAACCATTTTATATATCTGATACATGAGAACTTTGAAGATACAGGATGGAAAGAGTATTGACTCTTCTGAGCTACGGTGTTGAAGGAAACTCCTGAAATTACTATCGATAGCCAAGATATGGATGAATCATTGAACAAATCAACCCAGGATTTACAATTGAGACACTAATGCACCCAACACCAGGCTCGAATTATCCTGGTTTGGAGAAATACACAAAGAGAAGGTTAGGCTTCTGGAGTAGGCTATGATGCTAGGAAAGATGGAAGGAAGGAGAAGAGGAGAATGATCAGCAGAAAAGTAAATAGATTTGATCCTAGAGACAATAGATGCACCCTTGGAAAAGCTGAAAAAAACAGGTTAGGACAGGTCATCATGCGGAAAATCTGTCTATGCAGCCACTAGAAGTTGACACTAATCAATCAATCATAATAATCAATATTCTTTAAAAAAAAGGATAAGATGAATGCATTATTTGGCAGAACCGGATAATAGTTCCTAAAATCCAAAACTTCTGCCTTTCAAATGATGTACATGTAGCAATAATCAGTATTCAGTATTCAGTCTACGTTCAAATCTCTGCCCATTTTCCCCTTCTTGAATTTTGCAGGGGGAAAAAGCCAATTTATTTCCGTCTCCTGGGCCAGGTGGATTACTGGCTATGCACACTGAAGCAAAGAAGGTGAAAATGTGAGGATATTTTTCTATGATATTTCTCTTCTTTCAGATAGGCAGAGCCTATTTAAATGTTGCACTGCATGTCAGTAGTTGTCAACCGTCAATGCGGGGTAGGGATTGGGCACCCCAGGAAATCAAAGCAAACTCAATTATCTATCTGCTGACAATGACAGAACCATTTCATTCCCTGGCTCGTCACAGAATGTGAGGGGGAAAAAATTAAAAGCGTGAACATTTTTAATGAGAGCAATTATTGAATCATCAGTCACACAGTCCATCTGCTTCAGAGCGTTCCAGTGACGAGTGAAATACTGAAATACTGCATTGCCTTGTGGCATGTAGAGAACCACATCCACTTTCTTTGAGAAAGCCCTAATGATATTCATATATCATGCCCATCACTTTCACTCACTTACAGTTCTCTCTTTTTTGCTGGCTTTGTTATATTAATTGCTAATTTTGCATTTTGACACCAAGTTGGTGGAAATGTGCTAGCTGTAGCAAACCCACAGATAAGAGCTCGCTGTGCTGACGTTAAATAGAGGCAAATGTAATGTTCAACCCAAGAGATAAATGGTTGCTGAATTTATCTCCAGTGTCCCGTTTAGCAAGGAATTCTGTGAGCAAAAGACCTTACATTGACTGGATTTAACTTTTTTTTTCTGTGCCTGATGGACTTAATAATCCGTTTGGTGCAGACATTCAGTTATGACAGTATGTCAATGAAGAGAAAAGGTCTGTTCTATAGAATTCAAAAACCTTTGCAAACAGGTAAGACATAGGAAGGGGAAAGTTTGCAATATAAAGGAAGTAATGGCATCATATATAACATTTTATAAATATTTATATATTTATATTATAGATAGATAGATAGATAGATAGATAGATAGATAGATAGATAGATAGATAGATAGATAGATAGATAGATAGATAGATAGATAGATAGATAGATAGATAGATAGTTTGGCCCTACTAACTGAAAGGCATCCTCAATTATTATCAAAAGGGAAATATGGATTCAGTCTCAATCAACACTTTGTTTTATAGTATGTAACCTCACTCTCTTCGTGTGTGTGTGTGTGTGTGTGTGTGTGTGTGTGTGTGTGTGTGTGTGTGTGTGTGTTCCAGCATAATTCTGGAACTCCTTGAGCAATTTCAACCAAACTTGGTGCCCAGATGGACTTATTCTCTGGAGAAAGGTACTGTGGGGATAAGACACCCATAACACCCTTGGGCTGTGTGTTCTGTTAAGCTATAGCCTGTTGTGCTTTAAAATGGCTTCTACTGTACAGTGTAGTGGAATTGCCATGGTAATGGCTTCATAGTACTCCACAAGGGGCCTCCCTCTGGTTAAGGGGGAAATCCAACATTAGTGTATGTATGTATGTATGTATTTATGTATGTACATATGTACATATGCGCACGTACACACACACGTGTGTGTGTGTATGGAGCTGTGTTTGAGTAAAAAGGAAAATAGTTTTTGAAAAGCATGCTGGATTGTATTGAAAAGAAATGCCATGCACAATAGGAAAGTAGACCATTTCAAGTTTCTAATTACGAAACTCAGTTGAGAATAACCCAGGTACAATACTACAGTATTCATAACATCCTATTATTTGTGAAAGCTATGACACTGAAGTGAAAGTAAGCAACAAACATAATGATTTAGAGTGCTGTTTAAAAAGAAAATGAAAATAATATCTTTCATTCAAGATCTGTAAATAATATAATAGAGGCAGTAAGGAGATAAACAACAAAAACCGAACTTCTTTTCAAGCCTGGAAATCCTTTTTCTTGTAACCCTGCATAATCCCAGGCAAAAATTAACTTATGGAATAATACAATTCATAGCATCCAAATTAAAATTGGCCAACGAATTAGCAGCTGCTAATTTGGAAATATTTGTATTGTCCACTCTTAACATTAATCCCAACATTAGAATGTAATGTGTAGAAATCTGATGCACAGTAGTAAAATCTTATCAGCAACAAAAAAAAATGGAAAAAGTTATTGTTTTGCATTGTTGCATTACAATGCTACACATCATTACTTCCAATTTCAAATTCAGCATTCTAGATAAATCAAGCTGAAACAACTGAGCTACTGGCTGGTGTTATCAGTGGCATCCAGGTTGAAGCCAATCAATATGCTGCTAACTTTCTCCTTTTCCTGCCCCCATTGATGTGTTGTAGGCTAATATTGACAATGATTAGTTATTAGAGCTGAGTGGCATGCAGTGAACTAAATAATTAAGAAGTATGTTGTAGCTGCTACCTTGGCGAGAAGAAATTAAACAGAATGCAAACCTACTTTGACAATAATCCATCCCTCTGATTTCTTTTTGAAGGAATTTTAAATCAGGTATATTCATATTAGATGGATTTGATATTATGAATGATATTATATTCACATTATATGGTTCTGGGTTTTTTGTCATAATAGCTCTAGTGATTCTTCACTTTGTCGATCTCTGACCCAATCTCTATTGCCTTTCCCAAGCCAGAAGATGTCTGTAAACAGCTTTTGTCTGCTTCTGACAGCTTCTCATATAATTTAAAACTGATTTTTCCAGGGTTCAAAATTGTACACAGACACACATAATTTACCTTCCCAGGTAAATTATGAAATTTTTAGTGTTAACAAATCAACAGAATATCACTCCATCGCAGAGTATTCTAAAAGAAAGAAGAAAATACATACAGATTCAGATGTTATATCATGAAAGAATTTCAAGAACAAAGCAGTAAAGACAGGCCAGACTAAAACTTTATAATATTCCTCATTAACACATGTAATGTCCAAACTAGAACAATTGATGAGTTTAGCTCTGGAAAAGTGAGTCCGAAGCATACCATAGAGTAAAAACCATGCAGGAAAAGGTATCAGCTCAGCTTCTGGCAGGGTGGTTATCTTCAGAAGGCCTCTGGTCCTAGATAAAGAAAATTCACTTAGAAACATACATAGTCAAGCTCTATTATCAGAAAAGTGGGATACATCCTCAAAATAAATGTGCATATCTATTTCTCTGTCTCTTCATCCATCTATCTCTCTATCTCCATCCATCCATCTATCTATCTATCTATCTATCTATCTATCTATCCATCTATCCATCTTTTTTGGTTTTTTTAGTTTGGTTTTATTAGCATTTGTAGGCCGCCCTTTTCCCTGAGGGGACTCAGGGCGGCTCACAGAAACCAGGGGGGGGGGGGAATACAACATTAAGATAACAACATATAATAAAATAGTAAACAACATACATTCATCATTCGGGCGGGGTAGCAGTCCTTATCCCCAGGCCTGACGGGCGAGCCAGTTCTTCAAGGCTATGCGGAAGGCTGGGACGGTGGAGAGGGTACGAATCTCCACGGGGAGCTCGTTCCAAAGGGTCGGGGCTACTGCTGAGAAGGCCCTCCTCCTTGTAGTTGCCAGCCGACACTGGCTGGCCGATGGAATACGGAGGAGGCCTAGTCTGTGAGAGCTTATAGGTCGTAGGGAGGTAATTGGCAGATAGATGATATCATCTATCATCTATCATCTATCATCTATCTATCATCTATCTCTATGCACACATACAACGCAACAGCTCAAAGCAAAGCAGGATGGAAATCCCTTTCTTTCTCCTTCGTGCCTTTTCTAACAAGATAGCTTGAGATTGTTCTTTTGTAGATGCAATTAAGTCCATTGCCACCTAGTGACTAAACTGTGTCAGGACACTAACCATCCTGTTTAGAGGTGCCTCAGCTAAATCTGTGAATTGAAAAACTGCTGCAATAACAAAAATCAAGCAGGGTTAAAAGGGGAAAGGAGAAAGTTAATAGCATCTTTGAACTGTAAGTGAAGGAATATAGAATATTAACAAAGAACATAATTTAATACCTAATCAATTTACTGATTGGATTTTCCATGTGATTAACTTGGAGCCCAGAAATAAATTGCAGTGATCTCAGGAAGTAGCTATAATGACCATCAGGTCTGTTAGAGAGTGGTGCTATAAAAAATGATAATGGCAAAGATCCCATGCAGCTACTCTAGTTAATTAAATGCATTCAAATAACATTCGGGCTCAAGAATAAATCCACACAAGCAAAGAGAATCTCTGTCAGTCAACATATATTATAGAAAATGCACTCTTTGATAAAGCTGGTAATTTTCCATACTAAAAAGGCCAAATTCTGTCCTCAAGTAAATATACAAATTTATCTTGGCTTAACAACAAGGCTTGGTTTTATTAATTGTGGAAGGGTGAGTTAGCAACAAATCACACTTGTGCCTAGGCAGTGACTTATGCATGGATTATACTCAAAGCATCTCAGAAACAAGAAATCACAAAAACAGATTTTAGGATAGGATAGGGTAGGGTAGGGTAGGGTAGGGTAGGGTAGGGTAGGGTAGAGTAGAGTAGAGTAGAGTAGAGTAGAGTAGAGTAGAATAGAATAGAATAGAATAGAATAGAATAGAATAGAATAGAATAGAATAGAATAGAATAGGAGCTGGAAGGGATATTGGAGATCTTCTAGTCCAGCTCCCTGCTTTGGCAGGAAATCCTATACCATTTCAGACAAATGGTTGTCAAATCTCTTAATTAAAATCATTTTCCTTGGTTTAGCAAGTGCAGTATCTATTTAACTTCACATATTAACTAAATTATATTTTCCTCTCCTAGACAGTTTTGTTTGTTGTTAAGTTTATTAGCACTGGTACTATAAAACACTCTACTTTGCATGTATTTAACTGATTTAAATGGGGGAAACTAATCCCAGGGATCAATGCTTCCATTGCTTCCATTTATTATGCTGGACAAGGAATGTGCAGGGCTCTCAAATTAAACTCTTTTGGCTGCTTGACTCGACTCTTGTAAAGTTTATCCACTTTCCCTAAGCTCTAGAGTCATAAAATTGGCTTGTAAGATTCTTCTGAAGATTTGAGCTAAGGAAAAGAAGTAAGTAAGTAAGTAAGTAAGTAAGTAAGTAAGTAAGTAAGGAAGGAAGGAAGGAAGGAAGGAAGGAAGGAAGGAAGGAAGGAAGGAAGGAAGGAAGGTCCAAATAATAAGCTAGAAAATTGGAGAAATTATTTCTACTTATAACTAATAAATTGGTTCATGCTGATTTAAATATCAGCTCATGGGAATTCAAGTCCCATTTTATTCAAGGAAGTTCATGCTCTCCTCTGAAATGAAATCAGACATGGTATCAATAATAGCCTTGCACTGTCTGTTCTGAGTGTCTTTGCGGTGAGAAACCAGCACAGCATTCAGGATATTTAAACTTGAATGTAAACTACTGGCTACTTTTTGTAGGTAGCATAATGTGACTGTATCAGTATAGTTTTCCTATAATGTTATGTGAGAGCATGGACCTGATTTGAATTGATCCCATAAGGATTCTGAGCTTTTGCCCTCATTATGGTTTGTTTGGAATTGGGGTCACTAACCTTGCAAACATGGTTAAGAAAGTTCTTCTCATTAGGACTGAGATTTTTTTCCTTGTTTTTTATTTATTTATTCCTAATGAAAGAGCTTGTTTTTCTGCCAAGCAGCACAAGGAGTTACCATAATTAAATAGGCTACAAACTTGCTATTCCAAGGTCTTATTGCTATTTAGTCTCTCCATCTAAAAAAAAAAAGTTAGCAGGAACAAATGTTTTCATAGATGTCAACTGGCCTTGCAGAAGTCATTTCAATGCATTAAGACCAATGGGAAACATTTTAAAATAAAAAAACAATATATTTATATTTATTTTATATAAATGTAAAAACAAAAAAGAATTGGCCTTGAACTTAAAGCACCTCCAAAGCACCTGAAGGTAGAACAAGAAGCAATGGGTAGAAACTAATCAAGAAGAGAAGCAACTTAGAACTGAGGAGGAATTACCTGACAGTTAGAACAATTACTCAGTGGAACAACTTGCCTCCAGAAGTTGTGAATGCTCCAACACTGGAAGATTTTAAGAAGATGTTGGATAATCATTAATCTGAAGTGATGTAGGATTTCCTGCCTAAGCAGGGGCTTGGACTAGAAGACCTCCAAGGTCCCTTCCAGCTCTGTTATTCTATTCTAAAAGGGGGGAAAAACCAATGGATGGCTTCCAAAATTTCTTCAGTGGCCCAGATACACTATATTGCCAAAAGTATTCGCTCACCCATCCACATAATCAGAAGCAGTTGTGAGCAAATACTTTTGGCAATATAGTGTAATAGTGTTATGAACACTGAAATTACAGCTTGTCAATTTAAAAAGCAGGATGAATCCTCATGACTTCAACCCAGTGGACTAAAATAGATAAAAATTTTGTTACTGTAAATGAATAATATTTTGGTTGATTTTCTTGGCAAAATTCAGTTCATTCAGAAGACAAGAGAAAGATTGTGTTATGTCATATTCCACATAATTTGTGTATAATGTTACCAGAATAAATTTAACATTGCCCTCAAAACTAAATATTTTATGTTTATAACTTTAAGGTGCAGCTTGGCAGTTTGGAAATTGGAATCAAACTCAATGGGCTGGCAGACTTGATCATCAAATGGGAAATGTTAGGGAAATGGGAAGTTTCAGCCTTATTCTGCTAAGCAATTACAAACCCAATCATGTTTCTAAAAAATTGTAACTAATTGGTTGTAATAAGTATTCAGTTTAACAACTGAATGTACAAATCAGTTGTTAAATAGGAAAAAATAAAAATAGGTGCACTGAGGAACATGAAATAAACCCAGTTTGATTCAGTAGTTTCTTGCAGTGAACATGACCAAATATATAATGATGAGTAGAGATTTGGGTTCACACAAACTCATATATGCTCTTGCATTTTCTCTTCTCATCCAAGAAAATTCTTGATTAGTTATTTTATTGGAAAATAAAATTTATAAAAAAACTAGTAAAAATTAAAAAAACAAAAGAGAAAAAGAAAAAATGGAAAATTCGGAAAAGAAAAAACTAGAAAGTGAAAACTAGAAAAGAAAGAGAAAACAAGATATAATAAATAAGAAATATATGAAGAATTGGTTTCTCCCTTCATCATAAAATGTTTAACAACTTACCACTTTGTCTTTAAATATAAAAAAGAGCTCTTCTTTTCATATCTCATCTATAAATAATCCATAAACCTCATCAGTCCTAATGCCAGCAAAAGTCCCTTATTTCAAAAGATAACATCTATTTTAAACTTGATCAAATAAGCCACCTTTATATTCCTTCCTTTTACTTTTAACCATCTTTAATACTTTCAAATAAAATCCTAGAAATTGATTTATTTTTATTTTTTCCTCTGTCCTTTCTCACAAAATTATTCAAAGTTTTAATATGTCTCTTCCAATCCAATATAGGAAAACTATCCAGGTCAGTCTCTTGTATATCCTTTTAATTATGAAGACATCATCTGGTTTCTTTTGTATGTACAACATCTTTTTCCATGTCATTCTTATAGCCAATCATTTTTAATCTGGTTCCAAATGTCTCAATCGTATCAGGTAATACTTGTTCTTCTTCCATACTTTATTATAGTTTAAACATAGAGGCAGACACTCTTAAAATTAATCTTTGGGTCCATTGTTCAAAAATGTCCTTCAATATGTCCAATGTTAAAACATTTTCCTTCACTTTGTATTCGCAAATTGAGTTTGAGTACTCTTCTTCCTTAATTGCCGTCTTTAGTTCTAGCTCCCTCTAATGTCGATTTTTAAATTCTTCATTTTATTATGTTTTTCCTAAGAATTTGAAACAAAAGCATTTTCCCATGGCAAGGATTCTTTCTTTATAATTAATTCCAAAATCTTATTTTAAATTTATCTGGACCTTAGTCCATTTGTAACTTTCTAAAATCAAGGTTTTACTCATCCAGATTTACATGTTATATTTACTAATTTCAGATTTTTTAAAGTCCTTAAACTTGTATTTAAAACTGATATTGCTAAGAATTAAGGAAACTCAACCATTGCTGTAACTCATATTTATTCAAAAGTTCCTCATAGCTGAAAAGCAGTTAACAAGCAATATCTGAAAATGATTAGAAAAGGTTGTATGTGAATCTAATGTCCTTTTAAAGGCACCAACCACAGTTTCAGCAAGACTGCTCTTTCTCCATCAACCAGAACTCTAAACCAGTGGTGGGTTTCGGATCCTGTTCCAACCGGTATGGTTGGAATGGGCCCGGCGGCATCCACGTGCAGCACGCATGTATCTTAGTGCCTCCGTGAACCTCTGCAATGCTCCAGCTGCTTAGCAGAGTGTTGTGCAGGCACTGTATGTGCCATGCACAGAAGTGCCAAAGACTTAAAATACAGGTAAGGAGCTTGGGCAGGTGGGTGGGCCCTCTGGAGCAAGAATTTACAAAGAGCCAGTCTATTTACAGGCTTTTCATTCTGCCATAGTTGTACCCTGCTTTTCAGAAACCCTTCTTCAGTTTGTCATTTCTTCCCTGGAAGTCTTGACATGCCCAAAAAATTCTATGAACTTGGAAGCTAGGGATGGAAGGCTAAAATCTCCTGGAACTATTGGTGATTTTTTTTTTTTGGGAAGGTTCTATAAGTGTAACATGAACAATCATCAGTCCTCTTGGGACGGAACCTACACATTGGATTTTATAGCATTTCCTGCAAGGCTATAACTTACAGGAAAAGCCCATGCCAAAGTATTAAATGCTTTGTCTAACTTGGTGTACTCTCTATGAGTACTAGGACTTGAAGGAAAATGTGCCCAGTATAGAAGGCAAAGATACTGTAGCTTCTGCCTAGCACTTATAAAAACTTTTTCAAAACCAGCAAACTAGCTGCAGACAGACAGACCACTACAAACCATCCCACAGACAAAGCCCACATAATCTTTGATTGTAACCAACAACTTCCTCGCTCAGTTCTGGAAAGATTAGAGATTGCAAGAATATGTTTCAATTTAGGAAAATTTCTGTTATTTTCTAACTTTCTGTTTGGAATTTTTTTTTAAAAAAAAAAATCTGTTATATGCACTTTGGTGTGCACTATGCCATATGGGTACAGGGCAGTAAGCAGGTGCCTTACTGCAAGTGATTCCTGAAAAGGCACTAGAACATTATAGGATCTGATCAGTGGTGGGTTTCAAAAATTGTTCGAACCTACTCTGTGTGTGTGGCCTCCTTTGTGGGAGTGGCTTGCCGCCCATGTGACCGGATATGAAGATGCCAACGACACTTGTCAGAACCACCTTAAATTACCTCACACACAGCACTGGCATGCATAAGAATATGATGTAAACTTGTTTTTTAAAAGGCATCTTTGTTTTGCGTTAAAACAACTTCAACACATGCAATGTTCTGATTGTACCACAAACGCAGTAGTCATCCTTATTTTTCACAGAGGCCCTGAGTTTTATAAATATGAGCATGATAGTGTAGAATAATCATATCCAAGGACCAGTGGTGGGTTTAAAAAAAAACCTCTTCTGTAGGTGTGGCCTGCTTTCTGGGTCCATTGGTGGAACCTCTTCGGTAGATTTGACGAACCGTTTCTACCGAATCAGTGCGAACTGGTAGGAACCCACCTCTGGACCTGATGCATTTTATTTAAAATGTGCATTGTCAAACATAGATGGAACTTGTGTTGAAAAATAATCTACAATACACAAACTTTTTGATACTTTGCTTTGTTGCTTGCATTGCTGCTGGCATATTATTTCTACCATTACTCTATGCCTTCCTTCCTTCCTTCCTTCCTTCCTTCCTTCCTTCCTTCCTTCCTTCCTTCCTTCCCATAGAACTGAAAGAGAATAATTTGTCATCATTTGCATAGAGGGCAAGAAGGAAATAATCCTTGAAGATGCAGTTTCAAGTTGCTGTTATTTTGACTCTCTTTTGTATGAATCTATTTGGCAGACTTGAAATATGACTGTATCCTTTCATTCTGTTTTGATGTGAAAGCAGTTCTAAATTGCCTCAGGTTAGTCTTTTGAAATCACTCTGATATCACCAAATGAAAATTATGCACACCTATTTTCTAAATTCTGCCAGGAAAATCACTGAATGCTGTGTGTCATTCACCTCGCTGTATCGTTACAGATGATATGCCATGTACTCTCTTTCTCAAATACACATTTTCATCTAAATGCTACATGTTACAGGTTAAAGGGCCTTCTTTTAGCATTGTCCATTAAACTTCAAAAGTAAATATCAGAATTTTTTTTTTTTGCTTTAATTTAGCTCATTGTTTTCATTTGCCTTTTATATATAAATGTTAGTTTTAAATATAATTTATAGATATACATTTCCTTTTTTTGACAGTCCCTTTGAGTCAGTAAAAGCAAAATGAATGGTTTCCAGATCTTCTTGTATGTATATCCTTTCATACTTTCCTTAGCACAGTTTTAATAGGGACAGATATGGATCAGATTCCCATTGGAAACATTTGATTATATGAGACTTGCATTTTCCTGTACTCTCCTACCATCTATTGCCTTTGTGATTTGATCTGACAAAAATTAATAAGTAGAGCATAAAACAAGAAATCATCTAGGGACTCTATGCTTCCCTGTATCCATAATGGCAAACCCATATTGTATAAACCTCAAGTTCATAGAAAGTTTTCTAGTTACCTTGGGAGTCAACTCAATCATTATAATAGGCAGAATTTTAGGGACAGAAAAACATGTAATTGTTTTAGAAGAAAAATTCAGAACAGAGTCCGATTTTAATAACTGAATTCAGTGATACCAATCGGGGAAAATGGATATAAAATGAAAGAAATTTGATGTTCCAGTGTTTATACATTTGAACTCATGTAGTATTGACATTTGAGTGATAGGCATTCAGTTTTTGTTTTGTTTTTTGCAAAATAGTATCAGCTTCAATCTGTCACTCCATTAATTTATCTTTGAGAACTAAGCGGGTGGATATATTTCCATAACCTTTTTAGCAGAGGTGAATTTGAGTGCAACAATTGGAAGAAGGCAAAAGAAGAACCATTAGCATTTTATATTTATAATTTTCCAACTGAAAGTAATCCTATTAAATTAAGTGTTAATAGGAAAGGTACCATTGCAATGAAGAAATATGCTATTTACAAACCCTTAAACAACTTCATTTGTTTGGTAGTATAACTCTGATGTCTTCCTCCTGTCACAGCATTCACATAATATTTGGACAATGGAAGTAAATTGCATTCCTAATAGCACAATCTCTGGATGCAGAACAGATCAATAATGATGGATGATGATGTTTACATGTATTTTGGTACCTTATTTTTGAAGAATATCTCAATTAAACATTTCTATTTTATTTGCATTTTATTATTTTTTTAAGTAAGTTTTAGTCACTATCAGGTAAAATGTTGTTGCCTGCAATCAGCTGGTAAGAAATTGTTATCTAAAATCTCACTCTACTGCAGGGCTGTCAAACTCGCAGCCCGCTGGTCAGATGTGTCACGTTCTGGCCACTCCCATGGCCAGTGTAGTGAAGGGGGGGAAAGTCCTGATATGTTACACCATCACATGACATTGCCGTCACATGACGTATTACAATGTTTTTCCCCTTCACGGAGCTGGGGTGGGTGTGGCCTGTGGGTGACGCATCCAGCTGGTGGGCTGCCAGTTTGACCCCCCTGTGTTAGAGCCTCTCGTTTTAGAAATGAGTGCAGCTGATGTAGTTGGAAACATGCAAAGGTGATCCTGGCCAAAGCTGCAAAATGCTCTTAATGACTGCTTAATGGTTGATCCCTTTTCATGTTTATCTGTGAATGTCTAAAAATTGTTTGATCTTTAATAATTTCCGAGCTATTTTATCTATGTTGCTTGTGAATGCGAACATGTTTACAGAGATAATCTGTAACACCCGATTTTTGTACTAAAGTAAATTTAAAACTAAATTAGAAACTAATATTCCCAATATAGCAAGGTGAGCAGTATATGAATCTTGTTTTGTTTTGTTTTTTTCTTTCAAAGTTTTTTTATTTTTAATACAACTTTACACATATTATAGTAACAAAGTGTTGACTGGATCTTTCCTTTTACATCCTCTCATTTACATAATCCATTTTACATCATAGCTTGGTTCCACCTTTCAGCCACATTATTTTTTTCCATTTTTTTAATACTCATTTTTATTAGTACATAAACAATATCTTCAATTGCCCCTTCAAAAATTGCACCAAATTAATTTCCAAATTTCATATTTCTCTACTGGTCTATTTTACTATAAACAATATATATATATATATATATATATATATATATATATATATATATATATATATATATATATATATATATATATATATATATATATATATATATATATATATATATATATATATATATCCTTTATTTACGTTTTGACATAGAGAGCATTTCTTTCAATTTTTTTCTACAATTAACAATATACTATATTGTCTTTTATTTCTTAATTAGTTGCATAACAGTACCAATCACATCACTATTCCCTTTAATCTACTAATACAACTCTTTTTCCCCTTCTTTTTCTTTTATTCATTTTCTCTTGGGCTCACACAAATTCCACTTTTAATCATTTTTCTTCTTCTCCCCCTTTCTCCTAACTTCTTTTTCTTTTTCCTGTTTTTATGGTTGTAGTATCTTTTCTTCAGAGTATTCATTTTTATTATCCTGGTACTTTTCTCCAGGGTTTTGGCAGGAAAGCATTAACAATAACTCTAACCCTAACCCTAACCCTTGGTCTGCTTTTTCTTTGTAATTATAAATTCCAGTGAAATCATCTTTCTGCATTTTATTTTCAAATTTTATTTTCAAATTTTATTTTCTTTATTTCTTTATTCTTCTTGCTCATTTGTGCCCTCTTTTACCCCCTCTTCTCCTATTTCTTGCTCTGTATTTTCCCTTTGATTTTCTATCTTTTTTACCAATTAAGGTTTCACACACACTTTTCAGCATCCCAAATAATTCCTCATACACCCAAATCTCCATTTTACAAGTTTAACTATTTTTACAGATTTTTAAATTTTAGGGTTATGCAACATTTAATTACAAATTTAGGCTCTTCCAAATTCAATTATTCAGTTTTAGCATCAATCCAGTCCAGTCCAAACTGAAGGTTTTTTCACTTCCATAGCTATAAGCAGTTGCTGCCAAACAATGTTACAATAACAGATACTCCTTAACAATTCTCAGGATTTCAAAGTACCTTTCCTGGTAGCCAAGGTCACAGTTGCAGTGTCACTTTTATTATTATTATTATTATTTTTCTTCACTAGCCGAGGTAGTATTTTCTGCTCGCCAGTAAATGGCTCTCTCCAAAGGGCAATACAATCCCACAGCTAACCGTCAATAGCTGTCAAAAGCACTTTTAATCCACAAATAATAGAATAAAATAAGGAGAAATGGGACTTCTCCCTGGGATCTTCCTTTTGGTTGTTAATTTTTCTTCACTTCCAAACTGCAGAAGACAAAATCCCCTGAGACTTTGGTGCATTAACCTCCTCTGCCTCCTTTTTTCAATAACATTCAGTTAGCCAGTTAGCCACTAATTCCACTCCAAGATCCTTAAGATTAAGAACAGGGTTTTTTTTTTGTTTTTTTCTGTGAATTGGTCAATTACTCACCCATTTTCAACACTCCGTTCCAACACTGCGGCAGCACAATAACTTAGTCCAGATGCCCCAGCTTTGTAGCAGTCATTTTGTTATGGCTGCCACCCCTGCTGCCAGTTTGAAGGGCTTTTCTCCAACCTCCCAAGGAACTCCCAGTTCCTCTAGGTCGTCCGAGATGTCCCTTCTTCTCCCCCGTCCTTCCAGGACAGGTTTCGGCCCAAAGACCTCCTGACAGTGGTTTGTCCAGTTGGATTTCAGTGAGGCTTGGCAGAGCCCACTTTTTTCCAGCTGGTCTCGCTGTGACACTTCCAGCTTCTCTCCGCATCAATGTTCCCTCTAAGGTGTGTGGGTGCGTGGCCGCACACGTGGCAAGAAAACATTGTGCAGCAGTTTCCAACTGCCGCGCAGTGATTTCTAATGTCACAGGCCCCGGAAGCTGAGGGCCTCAGATTTTCTGTCCTGGTTAGGGTTAGCATGGGCGTGGGGGTGGGGATAGCGGCAGGAGCTTACATGGTATGGCCGGTCTCCTAGGACCTCCTAGGCACCAGTTGCGCCACTCAAACTACCCTCAGTCGCCCCATGTTCAGCAAAGCAAGTGTGGGGAAGTCCTTTGCAGGTGGCTAGAACTGGCCACCCGCAAAGGACCTCCCTGGACTTGTTTTGATGAGCATGGGGCGACTGATGGTAGTTTGCGGTTGGCTGCACCCGCTCAAACTATTGTCAGTCACCCCGTGTTCAGCACAGCAAGCCCGGGGAGGTCCTTTGTGGGTGGCCAATTCTAGCTGCTTGTGCCCAGCACTACGGCTGAAGTGAAGCCCCAAAACCCCCGCTGCCACTGGAATAACTGCTGCCACCTCCCTCTCCTCCAACAGCACTGCCGGATTTGCCGCCGGGCGCTGCAGCTGAGGTGAAGCCGCCAAAGCTCCCGCTGGAGCCACTGCCCATGGCAGAGGCGCCTCCCCTTCCGCTCGGAGCACCTGAGCTGGGCCCTGCATTACCCCTGCCACCTCCTCCTCCACCGTGCTTTTGAGAAGCCATGATGCATTTTTTTCCTGCAGGGCAGGAGCTGGACAGCAGGTGCCAGAGTGCTAACAAAGGTGAGGTGGTGAGGAGGAACCTGACGGCGGCGGTATAACGGGAGCCAGTAGGAAGGTGGCGGAGGGGGCAGAAGCAGGAAAAAAAGACCTCATGGCTTCTCATGGCGGCAGCAGCAGGGGTAACACGGTGCCAAGTTCAGGTGCTCTGAGTGGAGGGGAAGGCGCTGTCACCACTGCCGCCACAGGTGGGGGTGCTAGCGGGAGCTTTGGCGGCTTCACCTTAGCCGCAGCACCACGTGGCAAATGCGGTGGTGCTGTTGGCGGAGGAGGAGGCGGCAGCAGTTATTCTGGTGGTGGCAGGGGCTTGTCGGTATCTTCAGGGGTGGCCCTGCCCCTGGTGAAAAAAACAAAGATGGAGCAAATCCATGCTGATGACATTGCCGCAGTTTAATCTCTGGAGGTAGCCAGAGTGGCGCCGAGGCGAAAGAGCAGCATGAATGGAGGAGGAATTGTGGGAGTTGAAGTCCACAAGTCTTAAAGCTGTCAGGTTTGAACACCCCTGGGTTTTTTTTTTCTAAAGGGTTAGGGGTGCAAGGGTCTTGTAACTTATAGCTTTAAGACTTGCGTGCTTCAAATGCCAGAGTTTCTGAGCCAACATTTTGGTTGCTAAGCAAGAGTGTTGTTAAGTGATACTGATATTATATAACATTTTTAATTAAGCGGGTACCTTGAATAAACATAACTTTGAGTTTCAAATAATACTGATTTCGTTGTTGTCTTACGTGACATCTGTGAAAAAAAATTCAGGTGCTCAGGCATGAAAATGTGCTGCTCAAACACTATACTTTTCTGCTCATACTGAAAAAAAATTAGAGAGAACATTGCTCCGCAGTGTGTGAATCTTTGTCCTCACTAACTTAAAAAATAATAATCTTCAGATATTCTCTGGCTTGTAGATATGCATTTATTTGTGCTGGTTGGGCAGAAAGTCTGTCACATTCTTCTGCTGGATCCATTTCAATCACTGTTGCCACATAATTGTCTCCCCCCACCAAATATCTTCAATCCCAGATTTATAACGATATTTCTTGTCTTGCAATATTGTAGCATTGGGGATACATCTCTGTGGACACATTAAGCTTTTTCTGGAAAACTCTTTAAACAGTCTCTTCTTGAATCCTTTAGATTATGTTAGTTCTCTGTGCAGGCTAAGTAGTTGACTTACATTTTAGGAGAAAGTCTTGTTTATTATACCCCAAAGCAATGTGCATGTGTGATTTGTGATTCATATTTATAAATGGGAACAGTGGCCACTGAATTGGACATAATTTGTCTGAAGGGATAATAAGGTTTTATGAGTTCTTGCCAATATTTGCTTATTTACAGATGTGATTAGACAAGGGCAAGTGCCTTCCTACTGCTGAGCTCTGTGAAGAGAAAACAATACTTTTGAGCTTCCTGCATATTAATAAGGAAGAAGCTTACAGAGATTAATATACTTTGAAAAGAAGTACTAAACATGCCAAGTTGAAAAGTCTGTACTTGAAATGTGCTTTGTAGATGCCCTGTCTTAGAGCATCCAAGTTACTCTAAATGACAGACAAAATAAATACACATACTCATACATATGTTTAATTAGAATTGACTCTGAAATTCTTCTACAATAGAATAATAACTTTTATATTTTTATCTGAATCTTTACATTGATAGATGTGCCCAAGATGACCCAAGAGCAATCTTACTGTACTTGGATCTTTTTCTGTCCAGTCTGTTATCATGAGTTTAGTCTCCCCTCATTTGCATATATCTGTGATGGCGAACCTATGGCATGCATGCCATAGGTGACACACAAAGCTCTCTCTGTGGGCACACAAGCTGTCACCCCAACTTAGCTCCACCATGCATGAGTGTGCACCTCCCGCCGGCCAGCTGGTTTTTGGGTCTCTGGGGTGCATGCATGGGAGGCGGGGCACATGTGTGAGACACACATGCATGGGTGGGTGGGGAGCATGCATGGGGGTCATGCACACATGTATCGGGTTGGGGTGTGTGCATGTGTGGAGGGCAGGGAGTGTGTGTGGGGTTTGCATGTGCATTGCATTATGGATGCGCACACACATACACCCTTTTGGCACTTGACGCAAAAAAGGTTAGCCGTTACTGGTATATATCATTCACATTGGGACAGGTATGTACATCCTTGCTCTGTCTATCTAATGTATTAAATAAAACATGTACTGAGTTTGTGTGTGTATGTGCTTTCTTATATTTGAACTTGCAGACATATCCAAGCAGAGATAATTCCTACTTATGGTGTGTCATCCCTCATTCTCCTAACTCCACATTCTTCAGGGGACATAAAAGACTTTAAAGACTGGCAGCCAGCTTTGTAAAGGTGTGAGCCATTCACCTGGATACAACACACAAATATATTGAGTTGCTTCGACTCCATCAGTCAAGAGATCAAACAAATGATGAGTGAGCATCCTCCATTCACAGTGTCTTTAGTAAACAGGGGACTAGTTATGGTCAGTGTATCTTGCAGACTTTGAATAAAAATAAATATCAGAATGAAATAGATAATGCTGGTTGCTGCTTGCTAACCCAGATGTGGTCTGAGTACACCACAAAGAAATTTGGGTGGTGGGGGAAGCCCAAGTAAATGAGTTCATGTTTAAAATGCTTGAAGAATTCAGGTTTGGTGAATTTAATACCACTTGGTATTGGTTGCATTTCTAGATGACCTTGTGGAAAAGGGTAGGTTGAGAGCAGTGCGATCATCTAACATGCTTCATGATCTTTCAGTAGGTTTTAATACCTTCTATATCAGCCGCATGGATGACAAGTACTCTACGGATGTGGTTCTCCTTTCCTTCCTGTGGTTTCATCTGGTCAGTGTTGGGATGGGAGCGGTATGATATATGCAAAGTGAAGATTTTTTTCTAGTTAGTTTTTCTGTTGGGAACTTAAAATTAAGAGTGAAATAGGTTCCAAAATGGAACCATCAGAGTTTGACCAAGTAGCCAAATGATTGTGCATGTGCACCATCACAAATACACCCCATACATCGGGTTGGATTCCTGCCAGTTCTAACCTCTTCTATAGAAGAGGTTCCACAAATCTACAGTGCCGTTTAGAACTGGTTCCAGCTCCCTCCCCGCTGCCCATCCGCACATCATCAAGATGAAGAGTGAGAGGAGGAATTCTGGGAGTTAAAGTCCACAAGTCTTAAAGCTGTCAAGTTTGAACACCCCTGGTTTTTTTTTCTCAATGCCAGAGTTTGTGAGCCAACATTTTGGTTGCTAAGCAAGAGCGTTGTTAAGTGAGTTTCACCACATTTTACAAATTGGCCACACTCACTCAGTCACATGGCCAGCAAGCCACTCCCACCCAGTCACAATGCCGGCAAGCCACTCCCACAAAGCAGGGCACATCTACAGAAGAGGTTCTAAAAAAAATTGAAATCCACCTCTGCCATACATCTATAGATTTGATTTCTAAACTTACATGCATGTACTCTCCTAAACCTGCCTCAACTCTCATATGTTAGAATTAGGCCTCAATTTGCAAGGAATATGTCATGAGGACTGTTTTTCAAGAAAAGGATCACAGAGTTGGGGAGATGGGTGTTTCCCTCCAGGGCAGTGAACTAAGCAAAAAATTAAAAAAGTCAATTGATTGGCATTAATGAAGTTATTTCAAGGCTTC
>NW_028261385.1:74180474-74242974 GCF_051295495.1 Thamnophis sirtalis | reverse complement strand
GAAAGTCAGCCAAGCGAAATGAGCAACAGTCATCAAATTGAAGCAACTCTTGGTGTGCAAGAAATCCCCTGAAGTGATGGAAAAGGAAAAAGAGTTCATCTACATACTTTGGTGCATTCTGGGAAGAGAGCAGAAGCTGGATTCCATCTGACCAGTTTAGGCTAAAAGCCAGTGATATGATCCCATGACCATCATCTTTGTGTGTCTTAGGGTATTCTGGGAAGGGAACACTGCATGATTTGCAAAGAAGTTGAACTTTGGATGGCATATTCAACAGGTTTTCTTCGGTCATATGGCATTTTTGTAAAAGAAAGCTGCACAATGGAGTCCCACCACCCGAGAGGAGAGGAGAGGAGAGAGAGAATATGCAGGCACATATCTAAGGAAGATGTCATGTTCAGGTGGTTCTCAACTTATAACCACAACTGAGCCCAAAATTTCTGTTGGTAAGCAAGACAGTTGTTAAATGAGTTTTGCTCCGTTTTACAAACTATCTTGCCACAGTTGTTAAATGAATCACGCCCACACATCATAAAAGAAGCATCATTCCCCACTCCTTAATTAACCACTAGACTAAACAGGGTCTGAAGCTACTAATGCAAGTTCTGAAAATAGAAATGAATGGCCTCCTGAATAGGCTAATGCACAATTTGCAGAGTGGGGGCAGTGCTGGTGCTGGCAGTGCCAGTAAGATGTAGAGGAATTTAGAAGGGTATCTTTCAGTGTGGTGGTGAATGGATTCATTTTTTTAAAAAAAATGTCAGCGGTTTGCACAAGTATGCACAATGGGCTTAATGGTGTTCGGTTAAGGAATGCAAAAGCTAAACTAGTGGTTGCCTTTCACCAGAGGTGGTATTCTACTGGTTTGCCTGAACCGTTTGCGGAAATTGCTGGTGGCCATGTCCACCCACGCCCAGCTCTATGGCCTCTCATTTAGCCTCATGTGCAGAAGGCTGTGCGCATGTGCAGAAGTGGGCAGGCTCACACACTCACATTTGCAAATATGAGGGAAGGTAGGAAAGGGAAATGTATACCATCCCTGCCTTCTACTGTTTACCAGCCTTATAAAATGCACTAAGTTTCAAGAGATCCAGTTAGTGCATATGCTAGAAGACAACGTGAGAGTGAAAATTGCATATTCCAGTGGCAATTAGGAAGGGCACATCAGTGGTGGGTTCCGGATCCCGTTGCAATCAGTATGGTTACAGCAGGGCTCGATGTCCTCTACATGAACACACGCAGAGCGCGCACATACGGGCCTTATCCTCCAGTGATGCCTCCGTGACACTCCAGCTGTTTGGCAAAGTGCCGCAGAGATGCTGTAAGTGCCATGCACGTGCGCAGAAGCCCCAAAGAGTTTAAAGACAGGTAAGGAGCTCGGGCGGGCAGGTGGACCCTCTGGAGCACCGTACTGGCACAGTACCCAGTGCTCTGGGCAGACACCGGTATGCCTGTACTGGGGCATAGCACCTGCAACCCACCACTGGGGCACATCTACATTTGGAATGAACTCTGGACTTTGATGTTCTTACAATGTTGAGAAGCTATGCTGATTTATCTTTCACAACTGTAACATTGTGAAGCCTTGACAAAACTAGTTTGCTATGTGTTTGCCTTGTTTTTTTTATATAAATAATATTTTTGGGTGGACATTGTAGCTCCATTCCTTTAGCGCAGGGGTGTCAGAACTCACATCATCACATCATGTATTGTGACTTTTTCTCCTGTGTTAAAATGGGGGGTGGGCAGGGCCAGCATGTGACGCATCCGGCCCGTGGACCACGAGTTTGGCACCCCTGCTTTAGGGGAAGGAACACAATACTTCAGACTTTCTTCCCAGCTTTTCATAAGAGGAAGAGGCTAGTTTCAAAATCATCTTCAGGCCCATGAGAGAAAAAGAGAAGATGGTGAAAAGAACTACATGATTGAGACCCTGCTCTCTTTATGTACAACAGGCCTTAAACCAGGCAGGGTTTCAACAGCACAGACTCAACCACCATCTTGGATTTTCTTCTCATATCCCTGTAGATGAGTCTAATTCAGTGGTTCCCAATGTGGGGCCCAGGCATCACAGGAGGGGCAATTTGATTTTTAATTTGGGCAATTTGAACCTTGTTTAAGCCAAGTTGGCCTTTTAGGCTTCCTCCAGATGAGTAGAGTTTTCTCTTTGATTAAAGTAAGAATTATATGTCACCGGAGGTGGGGGAGGCATCAGGATTTTAGAGATGCTTAGGTGGGGCATGGCCCAAAAAAGGTTGGGGACCACGGGTCTAGTTAGTTCAAGAGCTACCATATTTTTTGGAGTATAAGACACACCTTCCCCCCCCAAAGGAGGGTGAAAATTTGGGTGCATCTTATACACTGAATGTAGCCCCACTCACTCTCCCACCCTCACCCTTTGGCCTCTGCCTCCCAGCAATTTACTTCCTTGCAGCAGATAGAAAAATGGGGCTTGCATAGGCTGCAATAGGCTATAGTAATCCCTGCAGCCTGAAACAGCTGATAATTGGGAGGCACACTTAACTGAAAGTTAAACTTGCTCCTTGAGGCAAATTGCTGGGAGGCAGAAGCAGATTTTTTTTGCTTGTGCTAATCAGACTGTTTGCCCTTTGCTGTAAGAAAGTAAGTCAATAACTCTAAATGCCTATAGAATGTTCAAATTATTAGACTTAATTTTTTTCAATATATTTTTATTATTTTTACATTTAAAACAATGCAATACCACGAAGTTGAAGTGACCATACATTCACATTATACAGCTAGTCTCAACCATTAACAATTAGCCTACTTAATACATTGTCTATCCTTCTGTCCAATCACAGTATATACAATTTGTTCCAGTCTTGTCACCTTGTCTTATACCAGTCATAAAATCTGTTCCCGACTTCAAAATATTCTGATTCCCCTTTATTTTTAAGTTCAAGAGTGAGCCTATCTGCTTCCGCACAGGGCAACACTTTTCTGATTATATCTAGCTCTGATGATGTATTTTCTTTTTTCCAATATTGTGCATAAGTTATGTGCGCCGCAGTTAGTACATATATAATTAAATAAAGTGCATCTTTCTTAAACTTCTCTGGTATTATACCTAGGAGAAAAATTTCCAGTTTAAACAAGATTTGGTCTCCTACCATTTGTTCTAACCATGATTGAATCATTTTCCAATATTTTTTTGCCTCATTGCACGTCCACCACATATGATAAAAAGTGCCTGGTGTTTTTTTACACTTACAATTTGGGGCCAGATTTTTAAACATTTTGGAGAGCCGTGCTGGGGGGAGATGCCATCTGTAGAACATCTTATAAAGATTTTATTTATATGCTGTAGCCATTGTTAGTTTCTGATTAAGTATTTGAAGTTTTTCCCACTTAGCCAATTCCACATTGTAAACGAAATTTTTCGCCCAGGCAACAATAGTTTCTTTGACATGTTTCTCCTCTAGCTCGTATTCCAACAAAAATCTATACAACTCTTTGATCAGCCTGTTTTCTGTCTGTATCAAAAGTTTATCTAATGTTGTGTAATCTTTGGCAATACCTTCCATCTTCCTATCCTGTGCAAACCTTGACTGTATCTGTAAATAAGACCACCATTCTACTTGTACCTCTTGTGATGATTATTAGACTTATTTTTTAAAGACTGCTTTATTATTGTTCTAGACAGCTTAACAAAATGAAGAAGCTTTTTAAAATAAATGCTTGATCTGAAGAGGCCCAGTGCTATTGTATCTTCTTTTAAATAGCAGAGAATAACTATACTTCCAGAAAGCACATCAATTTTAACAGCATCTGTTAAAGTATAGCCTGAAATGTAACACTACAAACAGTGAATATTGTCTGTACTGTTTGCTGTTTGTTGCAAGGAGGCAAATTGCTGGGAGGCAGATACTGATTTTTTCCCTTCTTTTCCTCCCCAAAGGTTAGGTGCATCTTGTACTTTGGAATGTTTTATGCTCCGAAAAATACGGTAGTTGGTCCCCCAACAACTGAAGGAAAGGAGGAAAACCATCTGGCCAAGGCTTGGTCATTTTCTGCCTTCTCTTCAGTCCTGGATAAGCTGGAGCAGATATCATCGGGGCTACTGGTGATCTCTCTCACTCTATTTGGGTAGTGTATGTAAGATGAGAGAGCCCATTTGGAATAATGGTTAAGGCACCAAGCTAGTAATGGAGAGGCTGAATTCAAATCCCAGCTTAGCCATGAAAGCCAGCTGGGTGACCTTAGGCCAGTCATTCCCTCTTGGACTAACCAATCTCACAGGGCTGTTTTCGTGTGGGAAATAGGAGTAAGATATTAGATATGCTTGCTGCATTAAATTATTTGTAAAAAAATAAAATAAAGGTAGGATACAAATAAATAAATAATAATAAAAATGTCATCAAAGACTTCCTGCAGTCAACTGCTATGCAGTTCAACCTGGGCTACTTTCAAGGCATATATATACATCTTTGAATATCTGATGTTTTAAGGACTTTTCCAGCACATTAGAAGTTCTGGCACTGCTCAGAGCATTGACGAATCTGGTAAGGAAATCTCTCTGAAACAATGATCCAATGGGTGGCAGGTTGCCTAGTATAACATAAACTTAACAACAGCAAATTTGTTCATTAATTCAGGGGATACCCAGACAAAAATTTGGTCTGTTTGAAGTCTGCTAAATGTGGGGGTCTGTTAAATTGAGGTTATACATTTGAAGCTATACATAACTTTGACTTAGGTAACATGCCCAGTTCTCTTTCAGAATCTATCATACATCTGTTTCTACTTATACATTCCTGATGTCTGCATTATTTTTCAGTGTCCCATTATCTAAAACACAGAATTATAAAGTTGAATGAAATATATAAATAGTTGCACTGAGAAGTGGGATAGATTGTCACCCCAATAGCTCATATTGAGGGTCTATGCTCCCACATCATACTATATGAAACAGTAGATTCCCTTGACTTCTATTTCCTATCAAATCATAATTATTGTATGTTGATTTTATCACTGACCAGAAGGAAACCTCTTTAAAAAGGCACAGAGCTAAAACTGGAAACAAACAACCAGGAGAATAAGTTAATGCCACAAGGATCAATGGTGAATGAAATAGGAGAATGAGGACATGAATGAGATCCACAAAGACTGGAAGCTGGTTAATGTCAAAACCTTTAAAATACCACTTGACCCTTTGCACAGCACTGATAGCAATTCAGTATTAATTAAGGTACGCTTCTGACATTTATAAGGACAAAAATAGTGAACACACCAGCAAGGGCTGGCTTAATTTTTATGGTTGTTCTTTCGGGATTGAATCCTAGGTCTTCCTGTCTCAATTTACGATAGAAGCTCATTTAAATCATTTGAGTCCTTTTGGATGTCCTTCATTATGGATAAGAAGCCATTTGAGGAACAGATAGCCCGTTTCCAAAGGGCAGCTTGTCCAGCTGTTGTAATGCCAAAGAGAGAAGGAGAGGAAATCTGGGTCATAAACCAGAATGGGGGAGGGAGGGAGGGAGGGAGGGAAAGAGAGTGGGAGTGTCACTTCACTGTGACACTCAGGTGCACACTTTTGTACCGAAAAATGGAGTGCGGTGGGAAAAGGTCTTGCATTTAAATATAATACTGTATACTGTATGACTGTATTTCTTTTTTCTTTTACATCTGTTTTGTATTTTTCTTTTACATCTTCTTTTGTATCTGTTTTTTATGCTTATGTATCCTTTTTCAAAGAGCCCCATTATTATTTCTTGGCCAGTTTGGTTTCCAAAGCAGCCCTATGGATTCCTTGGGATAGAATTTTGCTGGCAAATTTGGCATATTAATTTAGCAAGGCATCCAGAGAGGATTTTAAAAAGAACACACAAAAAGATTTAGGCTTCTTCTCAACTTTTCCTCCTCCAAATTTTGAGATGATGATTTTGACCTGTTCCTTTAAAAAAAAATACAAACACAATATGCTGCCCTACATTTTGATTCTCACTATATTGATATTTGCAAAGGCATACAGTTTTGCAACATCACCTGGGCCATGATGCTCAGTTAGGGGCAAATAGTAGAAGACCCATTATTCAAGGATCAAGGGATGTTCTCCACTTCCCTGGCATCTACAGGGACGGCTGAAAAAGACTTTACCTGAAAGAACTTCAGTCAGTACATGAACATTGATCTAGATGGCCAAATGCTATGGCCAGGGTGGTATTCGCTTACTTTTCCTACCGGTTTGCAAATGTGAGCATGTGTGCATTCGTGCTTCGCTCGCATGTGCCACATCCACTCATTCACTCATGCACTTGGCCTTCCGCACATGCACTTTGGGTTGAAAATGCACCTAAATAGGATGGCATAGAGCCAGGAGTGTGGGCAGGCCCACCCATGATTTCCACTATCAATTTGGGCGAACTGGTCCGAATCAGCTGAATACCACCTCTGGCTATGGCTAAACCAAGCAATTTTCCTCATTCCTCAGTGACTTGGCTGCAAATATCTCCACCATGTTCGTTGACTGCAGCAGAGCCTTGGCACTGTGATTTTCCCCCCTCAAAATCAACTCATAAAAACTTAAGAAATGTCAGATTTCATCATGGTCCTGTACACTTACATGAAATAAACCTCCATACTTCTAACTAAACAGATTGTAGTATAAATATATGCTGCTGCTAGTTGCTTCCACTTTAGAAATTAAGAAAGTTGAAAACCTAAGCCAGGGATCTCAAAGTCACATCGTCACTGCAGTGTCACATGACATATTGTGACATTTCCCCCCTTCGATAAACCAGGCATGGGCGTGGCCAGCGCATGACACATCCAGCCAACGAGCCACAAATTGACACCCCTGACCTAAACCAACCTTTTTCCAGCTAGGGATCCTTCAAATATATTAGCCCGTGGCAAATTTCGGGATGTGTGGACTTTAGTTCCCAGAATTCCCTAGTCAACAAGATCATTGCTAAGTATTCTAGAAATGTTTCTTTGTATTGATTTAAAAGTCACCCCCTCATTTTAAAAACACAAATTGAAATCCACACCTCTCAAAGCTGGGAACCACAGTGTTAGACTATAAATCCCAGTATTCATCAGTATAGGCAAGGGATTATGGATTTGCAGTCCAATACGTGTAGCAGACTGCATGCTACATGCTACATGAAATCTGACATGCAATTCAGCAGGCTTCAGATTATAGCAAACGTGAGAAGACTATCTGCCTGCCTCTTGGGGAGAAAAAGACAAAGCTTCTCAAATATTAGAGAAACTGACACATTATATTTTTCTTTGGAAGATTGAAAAATTGCAAACTTTGGTGTCTTCCAGCTTATATGTAGGAGTTTCATCACATGTCAGATATCGTGTAGATGCTACAACTGTAAAAGAAAAGTTAATGCATAGGTCAGTACATCAACACAAGCCAAAATAATAAAACTTTTCAAATAAATAGACAGCGAGGAACCTCTATTTCCCTTCTGATCAAAGCATAAAATCTCATCCTGATTTGCCACTAGTTCTCATTTAAAAAAAAAATAGTAGGGGAATGCTGCACATTTTCTAGACCATGAAGATGCTGTTCAATTAGCCTAGAAGGGAGAAGAAAGCTCTCCTTGGGATGGCTTTGGGTTGGCAACAGGACTTCCCCGGTTCCTTTTTCCCTTATCCCAGCTGGAAGCCTCAGCCCCCCCATCAGCTGAGAAAGTAATTGGAGAAAGGCGGCTGCACACGGCCAGCTTTTCATTTTCACGGCAGATTTGCATCCGATTGCCTTTATCCGGGAGATCCTCGATCACCAGTTGGGAAGACAGCTGGCGCACTCTGCTTGAGCAGCATCTGGACACTGGGGAGCTCCACATCATCCAGAAGGCTTCAGTGTATCCCTCCACACAGACGTAAAACTGCAGCATCAGCCTCAAGCCAGGTTCCTTCGAGCTTCTTGCATCGTTTCTTTCTCACAGTGTGAAAACAAATGGAAGTGGGACCAAGTAAGAGAAACGGCTACGGTGGATTCTTTCATCTTCTTCTTTTGTTACCCACCATTAGATAAGTCCAATTTGGCCTTCAGCAGTTCAGCACAATGAGACCATCCCGCAGTGGGACTTGCAACATTTTAATAATCAACAGTCGGTTGAAAGAAGAAAAGAGTTCAAATGCCTTATTGAGGTCCAAAGCCCTCATTGCCATCGCTGTCGTATTCTGACCCAATATGACATTAACATAACCTGCTGGAGGGAGTCTGGGGGAGAGAGAAGAAAGAGATCAACACTCAATGGGGCATTTAAAAGAATGTAACCCAACAGTATAGCAATGCTTTTTGTTGGGCTGTGGGTTGTCCTGAAACTCACAAAAGCAGGTTTCTGCAGTGAGTTGAGGCCTTTGAAAGCAAACCTTTTGACAAAACAGGCTGTGATTGCATCATAGGAATCACCTTTTTTCCCCCTAGAAAAATTGTTGTTAGCAGCCATCTCACTGGAGGTATGCAAGC
Source organism: Thamnophis sirtalis (assembly GCF_051295495.1). Classification (NCBI taxonomy): domain Eukaryota; kingdom Metazoa; phylum Chordata; class Lepidosauria; order Squamata; family Natricidae; genus Thamnophis; species Thamnophis sirtalis. Next base: position 74,234,522 of record NW_028261385.1, on the reverse strand, counting down.
TACCCCCGTGGAGTAGATTGACAGCATTTTATAACTTCAAAGTTCCTACCCAGTGTAGTTCTGTCAATTGCTCTTTCTATAATAGCCTGACGGTACTATTTATTTGTACATATATATGTATGTCACCCTGCCTATTTAACTTATACGCAGAGCACATCATGAGAACGGCAGGGCTAGATGAATCAAAAGTTGTAATTAAGATTGCCGGGAGAAATATCAGATATGCAGATGATACCACTTTAATGGCGGAAAGTGAAGAAGGAACTAAAGAGCCTCTTGATGCAAGTGAAGGAGGGGAGTGCAAAAGTTGACTTGAAACTCAACATTAAGAAAACAAAGATCATGGCATCCAGCCCTCTCAAATCCTGGCAAATAAATGGGGAAGAAATGGAGGTAGTGACATATTTTATTTTCCTGGGCTCCAAGATCACCACAGATGGGGACTGCAGCCAAGAAATTAAAAGACACTTGCTCCTGGGGAGGAAAGCTATGGCAACATACTACACTAGACAACATACATATTAGACAACATACTAAAAACCAATGACATAACCCTGCCAACAAAAGTGTGTATAGTCAAGGCTATGGTTTTCCCAGTTGCAATGTGTGGCTGTGAAAGTTGGACCATAAGAAATGCTGAGCGCCAAAGAAGTGAGGGCTTTGAGCTATGGTGCTGGAGAAGACTCCTGCGAGTCCCTTGGACTGCAAGGCGATCAAACCGGTCAGTCCTAGAGGAGCTCAACCGTGACTGCTCTTTAGAAGGCCAGATCCTGAAGATAAAACTCAAGTACTTTGGCCACCTAATGAGAAGGAAGGACTCACTGGAGAAGAGCCTAGTGCTGGGAAAGGTGGAGGGTAAAAGAAGAAAGAGACGACAGAGAATGAGGCGGCTGGATGGAGTCACCAAAGCAGTAGGCTTGAATGGACTCCAGAGGATGATAGAGGACAGAAAGGCCAGGAGGAAAGTTGTCCATGTGATTGTGATGGGTCAGACACAACTTTGTAACTAACAACAACAAATATGTATGTATGTATGTATGTATGTATGTATGTTGCCTTTATTATTTTTACAAATAACTCAAGATGGTGGAATGTATCCGACACTCTTCTCTCTTCCTATTTTTCCCACAAAAGGAATCCTGTAAAGAGGATTGGGGTGAGAGAGAGGGAAAGTGGCCCAAGGTCACCCAGGTGACTTTTATGGCTAAGGCAGGACTAGAATTTATGTGCTTCTTTTTAACCTTAATCACTAGCTCTTATTTTTTGAAGATATCTTGATCAAGTCTGGTGGAATAAACAAGGAGCAACTTTTTACAGCTGCTAGGGCAGAGGATTTTGCTGCTCGGTAAAAAGATTTCTTCCACAGTAGAGTTTCTTCCTGGTAGGTGTAAAATGGAAATTTCAGTCCCCAGGTTAAGCCAGAAACAAAAAGCAAAACCAAAAACAAAGTTTCATTTTATTTCCATCACAAGCACAAAATCCGGAAGCGATTTCCAAATAGAAACAAAATTAAATATATACTTTTCTTTGAATTAAGGAATCAATTTAACCATCTAGGCTTTTGCTTGCTGTGGGAAATAATACATATTTCCGTTTGCTCGTTAATCTTTATAGACTTCCATAATTTATATTAACAAAATTCACTATATTCTTTCAGATTTTTTTTAACCTAAAAGAAAAAAAAATTCTAAATTTTAAAACAGTAAACATTTCTGATAATTTTGTTCAAGGTCCAATTTTTTTAAGCTAGTTGGTACTTCTCAGTCTAGAACTGTGATGGTGAACCTATGGCATGCAAGCTCTTCTGGGTTCCGGGGCGCCAGCCAGCTGGTCTTCACATATGCGGGACTGCCGGAAACTGGAAAAATGCGCAGGAGCATTGGAAACATTTGTATGCTGAGAGGCTGCTCTTCTGGGTTTCGGCGCATGCATGCACACCAGCCACCTGCTCTTCCCGTTGAGTCTTCTAGACCAATGTTGGCAAACCTTTTCAGCACTAGGCAGCTGCTCTTCCAGTTTCCAGTGTGTGCATGCGCACCTGCCAGCTGGTCTTCGTATGCAATTGGTTGCCAGAAACTGGAAGACCAGGTGGCCGGAGAGCATGCATGCACCAGAAACCAGAAGGTTTTCAGCATGCGCACTCCAGCCACCTGGTCTTCCAGTTTCTGGCATGCATGCGCGCACGCTCCCATTGCCAACACTGGTCAAATGCAGCTTTCCAAATTGTGCCCCAAAAGCTACAAACCAAACATATATGTTACAGAAAATTCCACAAGAAGATAAAAGTGAAATCTTTTTGTGTTTCTGCAGGTTGATAATGCTGCTACATCAAAATATCACAATGCACAATTTAGAGCCAAGTCTATGCATTCCTAAACATTTATAGCTTGTTATATCAAATGAGGGCAGAAATGACTTTCTGTTCCATAAATGCAAAATTGAAATCACTATCCCTATTAAGGGCAATAAATATAAAAACATGTATGGGTTATAAAATGTTGCCATCAACCTGCCATCGGCTTTAGTGCTCCTCCAATCTGCAGATGAAGAAAATTAGGCTCAAAAACGAGCTGAAAGTATAAATGCATGATGTTTCCATTCTGTGAATCTACAGAACACAGGTAGTCGTCAAACTATGGCTACAATTGAGCTCCAAATTCCTGTTGCTAAATGAGACGTTTGTTAAGTCAATTTTGCCCCATTTACAACCTTTCTTGCCACAGTTGTTAAGTGCATCACTGCAGCTGTTAAATTAGTAATCTGGTTGTTAAGTGAACCTGATTTCCCCATTGACTTTGCTTGTCAAGAGGTCACCAAAAGGGAATACATGACTCTGGGATGCTGCAAACGTCATAAATATGAACCAATTGCCAAGTGTCCAAAATTTGGTCCCATGACCATAGAGAGGCTGCAACGATTGTAACTGTGAAAAATGGTCATAAGTCACTTTTTTCAGTACTGTTATAACTCCAAATGGTCACTAAATGAACTGTTGTAAATTGAGGATTATTGCACACATGGCACTGAAGTTCAATGTTCCTTAGCTTGCACTATCCATGTCTTTCGGTACTGGAAAGAATTTGCAATTGTTTTAATACTTAATATTTCCTTTTATTTCAGCCTGGAATGAATAAAATATAATAAAACCAAACAGCCTCCTTTATTATAATAAACATGTTTTACCCTGTTTCCCCGAAAATAAGACCTCTGTGGATAATAAGCCCTCCCTGAAAATATTGCAACATGAGGTGACCATGCTTGCCACCTCCTGCACCTCAAAAATAATAAGAACTCCCTGAAAATAAGACCAAGTGCTTATTTTGGGGGTCAAAAGAAAATAATACCCTGTCTTATTTTCAGGAAAACACGGTATTATTACTCTGTGAGGATAACTATGGAGAACTGGATATTACATAGGCCCGGGATGGTGAACCTATGGCATGCGTGCCACAGGTGGCATGCGGAGCCATTTGTCAGGGCACGTGACACATTGCCCTGTCAGCTGGCCAGCGCGCATGCGCGCACTAGTCAGCTGAGTTCAGCCTTTTTTAAAGCCATTTTTTGCTCTCCCCATTCTCCAGAGACTTTATAGGAGCCTGTGGAGGGTGAAAAGAGCCTCCCCTCTGGAGGCCCTCCAGAGGCTTCAAGACTTCCCTGAAGCCTCCGGAGCACAAAAAAACGGCTCTATAGGCAAACCAGAAGTTGGGGGATGGACTTCCGCTTTGCTCATAGGGTCAGTTTAAGCCCTCCATAGGCTTCAGGGAAGTTTCCTGAGGTCCCTGAAGCCTCCAGAGGACTAAAAAACGGCCCTACAAGCAAACCAGAAGTCACTTCCGGTTTGCTCGTAGGGTCGGTTTAAGCCCTCCGGAAGCTTCAGAGACTTTCAGGAGGCTTCCCTGAAGCCTCCAGAGGGCTTAAACCGGCCCTAGGAGCAAATCAGAACTTCCGGTTTTCTCATAGGGCTGGTTTAAGAAGTCCCTGAAGCCTCCGGAGGGCCTCCAAGGAGGCAGGGAAAGGCTCTTTTTGCCCTCCCCAGGCTCCTATAAAGCCTCTGGAGACTGGGGAGGGCAAAAAAAGCATGCAAAAATGGGGGGACCACCTCTCATGCACACATGCACACTGGGGGGTCACACATTGCATTATGGGTGTGGCATGCCCACGCACGACCCCCCTGCACTTCCCCCCTTATGGTACCTGAGCCAAAAAAGGTTCGCCATCACTGACATAGGTGATTCTTGTTCATCATTTTTACTATAGGGATCATGCTCACTGGATGCTATGAAAACAAACCAGTGATGGGAAATTTGTGACTCTCTAGACATTGGTGAACAGTAACTTGTAGCAGTCCCAGCAACCCTAGGGATGAAGAATACTGAGAATTGTAATTTAGCAACCAGGAAAATTGCACATTCCTCATCTCTTCTACTTACATCCCTCAGTAACGCAGAACATGGGCCAAATGTTCTTTTCAGCCTTCACTTTCAACCTTTCCAATATGACCTTTATCGCTACACCAGAAAGAAGCGGAACTAAACTAGCAACTTTCTGAGTATACTTCAGGAAATCCTGAAAAAGCAAAAGGTGACATCAAGTTAATAAAAGCCTAACTGGAAGAGTCTTGCAAGGAACAACAGGGTATAAATTTTACAGGTGTACAGTAAATTTTTAGCAAATACAGTAAGAAATTCTCTTTTTATCTTTGTTACAATGTCTATACACAGCATTCTTTTTTCATAGAAGAAATCTCAAAGACTGGTAGTATATGAGCACGCTCGTGTGCATGGTAGCTTTGCTCACATGCATCACCGTGCATGCACAGGACCTTATGCGCATGTGCTGAGCATCAAAAAAGGGATGTGATAATGTCCGGGCAGGCAGGCGAAGCCTCCACCCCACCCCCCCGCCGCTATTGGTTCACCCAAACCGGATAGAACTGGCTGAATAGCACCACTAGGTTATGCCCAATGCAAGTTTAGGGAAGGATTCACAATTTTGTACACATGGCTGTCTGTCACGCATGAGGTTTTGCCGCAAGCAGAATTTTTCTCTAAAGAAATTCATCAGAGAAAGATTTACCACTGCTAGCCAGCATAAGACAAATGGAATAACTCTGTAAACTGCTGTGGAATTATAAAGTGACAGAAGCTCAAAATGAGAAAAAATGGGTAATTCTAACTTATTTTTTCCTCCTTCTTTTTTTTGAAAAAAAAGTAATTATATGGCAGTGTTTTTTGCCTAATCTCTTTACGGGAATATTGAGAATCCCTTGCACAAACTAAATAACTCCCCCATATCTTCGTACTCCAAGATTTGCAGTTAATTAAACTAATTTGTCTGTTTTTGTGGGTCGGAAATTCTTGCTGTCATCATTTCCAATCACTACTTATTTAAATTTCATCCTTGGCCAGTTTCATGATAATGTTTATCTGCTCCAGAGGATTTGAAATGAGAGAGTAATGCACGGTCCTCTCCTTAATTTCTCTCTTAAGGCTGGAGAAAACCAGCCATCAGCTGGCCAGGTTGAAAACACAATTTTCCTTGTAGGTTATTTGCTTAAGATAGCTGCTGGCTAATTTAATTTTTGAGTTACATATTTACGGGATCTGGTAGGGATTCTCTGTAGTTAAAAATAAACTGGGGGTTTTTTTAAGGATATTATATCTAGAAGGTTTGTCCCAGGAGCTCAAAAGAAGGGAAGGGAAAAGGGAAGAGAAGGAGGAAGGAGGAAAGAAAGGAAAGCCTCCATTCTTGTTCCTCCTGCTTTCCTTTGTGATACATTCATGTTAAAAATGCAGTATTATGCCAATTTCAGAAAGGAAACAGCAAACAAGACTGAAATACCCCTCTATGTAATGACTGAGCGTGTCTATGTCCAGGCATGTGTGTGTGTGTGTGTGTGTTGTTTGTGTGTGTGTATTTTATACATGCTGCCATGTGGAGTACAGTAAAGAATGCAAAAGGCTTGAATAAGATCTCCCAGACATTAATTTCTACCATCAAAATAGAAGAGAAAGACCCTGGCCTAATATTGCCTTGGCAGCATTCCACTTCCATTCCACTTCTTCTCAGGGTACATACAATTTTGGATGTCTCCAAACTGAATTTTAAAAATAAATGCTCCTAAACTTAGAAATACCTCAAATCTGAAACGTGGTCGGGTGGATTTGGATGAACCCTTTTAAATATTGTTCTTGGTGCTTTTCACTGTGTGTGATCTACAGCAAATACTGGCTCTTCTCAAATACTAACGCCTGCCGTAGGCCAAGATTATATAAAGTCCTCAATGATCTTAAGAATATCTAATCACAGCTCTTTTACCCAGTGCTCTCTCAACCAAAGCTACAACAAAAAACCTTTTCAAGACTAATATCATATCATATCATCTGGGATATCATTTTCATATCATACATATGTATGAAGTATATACATATGTAGCATAATATGAGTCCCTAGTCATCACTTATTTTTGTTGAAGGATGTTCAGAAAGTAGCAGAGACACGTCGACTAAAAGAAAAATCTACCTAGCATTTTCCAGAACTTTATACACAAAGCTGGATGTGCTTAAAAATCCCACAGCCATGTTCGTGACTGTTCTTCAGGTGATTTGACTCCCAAAAATATTCTTGGTTGTCTCTTGATGCCTTTCAAGTTTCGTATAAGATGTTTACTGGGATTCTTGAAAGGCAGTGCTTAAATATCACAAATTTATTTTCTTGTCTTTACCCCCATATCCTATGGAAACCGAGACTCCCCACCTTCTATCATATCTGGAATGTCTCCATGTTCTAGATCACATGCTGAAATTTCTTTGGTCTATTATGCACCCCAATCAATAAATGAATAAATCAACTTACTCTCACAACTGAAGACAAATATACATGTCTCCAGGATATGTATATTTGCATCCAATCTGAGTCAGTCACTAGGTTTAGTTTTCTGACCTTTTGGACTCATGCTGGAATCCATCTTCAGAACTAAACCTCTGGTCCCAGTGAGCAATCCAAATTGGATCCTGAAACCAATTTACTCTCTTGCTTACTAACAGAGCTGGTGTAGAGGGAAGGAGGTAAAGGTAGAGACCTCAGCTGGACTGGGATGAGCTGGGCTGGGCTGGGCTGGGATGGGATGGGATGGGATGGGATGGGATGGGATGAGTTGGCTTAGCTTGGCTTGGGATGGGATGGGCTACATGGCTGTTGAAACTCTCCTTACCTGGACATCTTCACCTTCTTCCCTATTTGGGTATTATTCCTGGACAGCATCATCAACTATCCATTTCCCATTTGGCTCAGTATCTCTGTTGCTGGCACCAGTCTGAATTTGGTGGCTCTTTTGATGCTCTCCTTCCCCGTCAAATCACCCAGTCAAGTTCTCCTGAAGTTTGGTCTCTCTGTCACCACCAACATTCTTTCTGGGAGAGATGCTGTTGGGTTCTGTTGCAGCAATTCTCCTGGCCCATTCGTCTTCTTCAAAGCTCAGTTGGCAGACACACCCGATTCTCTTTCTGGAGCATTTGGTTTCTTTGCCTTTTTGGAAGTGCAACATAAAGCATAACTATCCTGACTTCCCTTAATGCCTGCAGCTTTCTTCCCCAAAGCTTTTGCCCTCCCCAGAATCCTCCATGACATCCTAGCCCTCTTCTATCTGCTCTCTTCATCACTAGCTCTGTCAACACCATAGACTTCTTTCCCAAATCCTTTTCCTGAAATGTACATCTCAAAAGGTGTTTGTTTCCCATAAAGATTATAAAGTTATCCCTCCCCCAAAATGTATTCATCTGTTATTTGAATAGATTATCACCTAATTAAACAATTTAGGTTTTATGCTAATGCAAATGCTCATTTAAAATGGAATGATTACAGAAGGGATTTCAAGAAATTAATTACAAATGGGAAATATTGAATTTGGGGGTGAAAAATCCTTTTCTTTAATTACTCAGGAGGGGGGGAGTAATTGTATGCGTTTTGATGTGTTCACAGAAATGAAACAATGTTCACAATTCAAGTATTTATTTGGCAATGCTTAACTATGCAAAGTCTCTACCCAGTGATTTTGATTGCTACAGGCGGTCCTTGGGTTACAAAGCTAGTTGGGATTAGGATTTCAGTCACTAAGCAAAGCAGTCATTAAGCAAAACATAGTGGGACTATGCCACTTAGGAATAGCAGTTCTGGTAGCCTCAAGTTACAAGGTCTGCAGAGTTGTTGTTAAGCAAAGACCTCATTGGAAGAAAATATTGGGAGAAATTATAAAATTGGCTGGAAGAGATAACTAAACAGAATTTGGATTCGAATTCAGAGTTATATATGTTGGGAAAAATACCAGAGGTTTATGATAAAGGGACCACATATTTAGTTTTACATATACTGACAGCAGCAAGGATTATATTTGCCAAATACTGGAAAAATAAAAACACTCCGCAAGACGAGGAAGTAATTTGGAAAATCTTAGAATGTGCTGAAATGGATAGGTTAATTTTTAAAATTAAAGATAAGGAAGACTCAGACTATTAACAGATATGGAACAGTTTTTATGAGTGGCTAGAGACAACAGGTCTCTAAAGAGGGAAAAAGACTATGAATGTCTATATTAAAATAGAGATGGTTTTCAACTATAAGTATGACAATTTACAAAATATAAATAGGCTGAGATAGAAGAAAACCCAGTTTAAACTATTTGGTTATACTATTACAATTATATTTAATACAAGTGTTATCGGTTGTATTAAATCTATCAGTTGTATAGTTACTGTTATGAGTTCATGTGTTAATATCTAACATGATTTTTTTTATTCTGGTCTTTGTGTAACTGACATATCCTGTATTCATGCACTGTATTCAAAAATGCTTATAAATAAAAATATATGCAAAAAAAAAAAAAAAGCAAGGACCTCATTCTTCTCCTGCAAACTGTCTCTGCTCCAAGCCCTTCCATGCCACGTGCCTGGTCCACCCTCCCTTCTCTGTTTTTCTGCCCACCCTGCACTCCACTGCCAGCCTTCCCATCCCATGCAGACCTTCACCATCTTCTTCCTCCTGCCACTGGCCCAAGATTTGGGGGTTCTGGGTCAGAACACAGCCCTGAGATTATCTGGTGAGCATGGCAAGACACCAGTGTCTCATTTGCCAAAGGGAGCTCACCAGGCCCTGCTGAAGAATGTGAAAATGAGGCAGAGCCAGTGGAGGAGGCAGGTGGAGAAATTCTGTCTTCTGCCACTGACTCAAAGAGCAATGGGCCATAGATCAGGGGTGAAATACTACCGGTTCAGACCGGTTCACCCAAACTGGTAGTAAAAAATGCTATCAGTTCACTTGAACCAGTAGTAAAATAAAGTGCAACCGGTTTGGGCGAATCGTTATTTCCAACTATCAGCTGTGATGCGCAATTTATATTAGCTAGAAAGCAGGATTTCCTGCTTTCTAGCTAATCTAAATCATGTGGCACAGCGGATTCCCCCCCCCATTGTTCTACTTACTTTTGCAGGTGCAGCAGTCTCTGCCCACCAACCCGGACATCATCACGTCTGCTTTTGATGCTCTGCAGATGTGCGGAAGGTCCTGCGCATGTGTGGAGGTGACATATGTGCTCACATTTGCAAATTGGTAGCGAAGGTAAGTAGATTTCACTACTGCCGTAGATGGTGAAGTACAGTATGATGGGTGAGCCAGGCATGGCATGCTTTGTCACCAGCTTAAGTCAGGAGAGTTCCCAGGTGTGATGGACTCTATGGATACTTTGTGGAAAGAGTTGCCCTCTAGGAAACAATCAGAGAAGAGAAACAGGAGCCCCTAGTGGCTTTCTTTCCCTCAGTCAGAGATAAAGCAGTAAAGAAATGACAGTGGGAAGTCTGTATTTTCAGACTTGCAAGATTGATGTTGGCTGTCCCAGGTAAACCAGATCAGAAACACAACTAGATGAGCTACCATATTTTTTGGAGTATAAGACGCACCTTTCCCCCCCCAAAAAAGAGGGTGAAAATCTGGGTATATCTTATACACTGAATACAGCATTTTTGTCTCCCGAAACCCCAACCTCTTCACAAAAATAGACGTGCAGAGGGTTTGGGAGGCCTGCAAAGTGCTCCTAGGGCTGGGGAGGGCAAAAACAAGTGAAAAGGGGCCGGTTTTTTTGCTCAATTTTCAGGTCTCCCCAGGAGCACTCTACAAGCCTTCCAAAGTCTATGCATGCCCTGTTTTTTGCGAAAAACGGGCCATTTTTTGCTTGTTTTTGCCCCCCCTCCCAGCCCTGAGGAGCACTTTGCAGGCCTTTCAAACTCTCTGCATGTATCCACAGAAAATGAGGCATGCAAAGGGTTTGGGAGGCCCACAGAGTGCAAAAACTTCTTTTTTAATTTACCTCTTCAAAATCTTGGTGCGTCTTATACTCCCATGCGTCTTATACTCTGAAAAATACAGTAATTCTATTTCACTGTAAGACTACCTTAACAGAATCTTGCAAGTCTGAAGATACACATCTAACTATGTGGTTTGCTAAGACTTGACATAAGTATAAGTATAATCTTTATTGTCATTGTACTTAAATACAACAAAATTGGTTAATCCGCTTAATAGTCAAGTGATACCCAATTGGAAGTATCAGACTGAAAACACATCATTCAGGAACTATCTACTGTACATCATTGCTATGGCAACACCCGTCATCATTCATTGCCCTAGCAATCCACTTTGAAAAGAACTTTTAAGTACAAGACCTATTGGATCACTCCAGGAGTTTGATTCTGGGTGGAACAGGGTTGACTCAGCCTTCCATCCTTCCGAGGTGGGTAAAATGAGGACCCAGATTGTTGGGGGCAATAGACTGACTCTGTAAACTGCTTAGAGCGGGCTGTAAAACACTCTAAAGTGGTATTGCTATTGTTTTCTCTGCCATTGGTATGTGCTTCTAGTAATTATGTCATATTCATCCTATCCTTAATTGACTGAACGTATGCAATTCATTCATTCATTGGTTTGATTTTGAAAAGCGCTTGGAAATATCCACATATCATGCATATGGATTTATTCCCCTCTGTAATAACCAAAGAATGTCTAGCCAAAGAATGTCTTTTATATAATGTCTATATAGGAACTGTTGCATTTCCAGGAAAGTTACAATTAAAATTGTGAGATGTCCAAAGTAATTTTTCATACAATATTATTCTCCTCAGATCTTTGACAATTTGTGCGCATGTGCGGAGATCCGGAATGGCGGCCGGGGCTTTTCCGCGTTAGTCGACCTAGCGAAAAAGCGCCCGGGAGCTTGTGGGACCGATTGCTTGCTGCTTTTGGGAAGGTCCCCCAGGAGGATGGAGATTCGGGGGACGTGTGCGAGCCAACGGCTGAGAGAAACCGGTGTCTCTCGTCGGCTCGGGGCTTCGGACTCTCCGGCGTGGCGTGGCAGCCTCGGCAGCGGGAGCGGCGGCCTTATAGTGGGGGCGGAGGCGAGCGAAAGCGTCTTGCGGCGGCTCCAGCAGCTGTGGGGTTTTCTAACCCTCTTCTTAAAATCTGTCCAACGTGGTGAGCCTACAGCGACTGTACTAATCGCGCTGATTAGCGACTGCCATTATTTAGATCTGGAGGATTGGGCTCTTTTTCGGATTAGGCGAACCGGGCGGCTGGCTATGTGCGCCGTGGCCGGAGCCTTTTCCGGAGGCCCCCCCCCTTATACTTGGCTTGGCTTTTCCATCGATGCCACCTTTTCTAACAGAGCTGTTTTTCTCACCAATGCTGCTCGTTCTATCAACACTGACTTCGTGACCATCGCTGTTCTTTGTCAGCAATATAGCCCCCCCCACCAGTACTGCTGTTTTTTACCGACACTGCCCCCTTTTCCTTTTCCAACGCTGCCTTTTCTACCATCATTGGTTCCAACGTTATTCTTTGAATCGATACTGGTTGCCTGCCACTCTGGACTTTGACTGCTTGACTTCCCCTGCCCATACATTCAGAGCTTGTGACCCGGTGTTTCTTGACCTAGACTGTTACCATCACCAGACTGTTACCACCACCAGACTACCATCAGACTGTTACCACCACCATTATATTGGCTTTACCCCCAAAAAGAAAGTTTGGACCTGGGCTGTGGGTGGACAGACGGTGACAATATTGTGTGATTATACCGAACCCCCACAGGACCTTTTGACCAGCAACTCCACGAAAGAAAAGAGGGGTAACAAGACTCTCCCCCGTATATTTTATTCGAACTGTAATCGGCCCCTAGCCATTTTAATTTTGAACATTAACAGCTAATTCGCCAGCTGAACCCGCACCTGAAATTTTAAACAACTGCGCAATTCTTGTAATTTCTTGCTTTTCTTTCATCTTTTTCTTCTTTCTTTGTATGGGATATGCATGAGATTTGCATGAGATGAATGAATGTCCCACTTTTTATATTCATATTGTTGTAAATTTTCTGTGTTTTAATCTTACGTGGGGACTGCTTGCGGGAGTGTATGAGTATGTGTGATTCGGAGGACCTGCCGGGAGTTGCGGGGGCCACGGGGGTGGTTGAGGGGACCAGAGACACGGGAGAGGGTCGGGGTATTGCGGTCGTAACAGGGAGGGGCAGATACGGCGGGGACTTTAGGGCTGGCCATTACCGGGGAAGGAGGGTTCGCTACGTCACACAGAGATCCCTCCTTCCGGCCCTAGGAGTCCCACTCCAAGACCAGATGGCGCAAGTAATCAGGACCCTGGTCTCAGGCTGTTGTCGCTAAATGCCAGGTCTGTTGTACATAAAGCACCTCTCGTCCGGGACTTAATTTTAGACGAGAGGGCAGACCTGGCATGTATTACTGAGACCTGGCTGGGCCCAGAGGGAGGAGTCCCCCTTGTAGAGCTGTGCCCAGAAGGATTTCAGGTGCTGCATCAGCCGAGAGCCCAGGGAAGGGGTGGGGGTGTGGCCGCGGTTATCCGGGAGTCGTTAGTTCCTCGTAGGGTCCCTGCTCCGGAGATTGTCGGGTGTGAGTCTTTGCTGTTAAAGTTGGACCTCAAGGGTCAAGTGGGTTTGCTGCTAACGTACCTGCCTCCCAACAGCGTTGCAGCGGCCCTCCCCTCGCTCCTCGAGTCGGTAGCCGAGCTGGCGATTGAGTTCCCTAGGTTGATGGTCCTGGGGGACTTTAATTTGCCGTCGCTCGGTGAAAACTCTGATGGGGCGCAGGAGTTCATGGCTTCCATGACAGCCATGGGCTTGACTCAAGTAATCCGAGGCCCAACCCATTCAGCGGGACACATGCTTGACCTCGTATTTCTCTCGGAGCAGTGGATGTGTGATCTTGGTCTGAGGGGGAGTGACATCATACCCCTGTCGTGGTCAGACCATTGCCTACTGAGGCTCGACTTCCGGAGGCCAAACCCCCACTGTAGGGAGGAGGAACCGACCAGATGGTTCCGCCCCAGGCGTCTTATGGAGCCAGTAAGGTTCCAGACAGAGCTTGGGGTTATTCCTGATACTTTCGCCCACAGTCCGGTAGAGACTCTGGCTGCTGCGTGGCATTCGGCAGCGTCAGAGGCCCTCGACCGGATTGCGCCACTGCGGCCCCTCCGAGGCGGCGGATCCCGGAGACCTCCTTGGTTCACCGAGGAGCTCCGGGAGATGAAGCGCCGGAGGAGATGCCTAGAGCACCGTTGGAGGTCCGATAAGTCCGCAGCGAACCGAGCAATGGTAACCACCTGCACCAGGGAATATACTAGGGCACTTAGGGCAGCCAAAAGATCGCACATAGCCTCCCTGGTCGCATCCGCTGAGTCCCGTCCAGCCGCCCTGTTTAGGATAACCCGCTCCCTATTGAACAAAAGGGAGGCGGGGGAACCCTTGCAGGGCAGAGCTGAAGAATATGCCCAATTCTTAGCGGACAAAATTGCTCGGTTTCGGACGGACTTGGACTCCACACCCGCAGTTCCAGCCGAGACTCAGGGGGATCAAGTTCAACAGCTCTGGGTTGAGTTTCAGGAGGTTACCCCCGGGGATGTGGACAAGGCCATGAGAGCTGTGAGTTCCTCCACCTGTGCTCTGGATCCGTGTCCCTCATGGCTGGTTTCTAACTGCAGTGAGGTGACACGAGGCTGGATCCAGGCGGTTGTAACCGCCTCTCTTCGGGAGGGGAACTTCCCCGCCACACTAAAAGCGGCGGTGGTGAGACCCCTTCTGAAGAAGCCATCCCTAGATCCAGCTGTCCTTAACAACTACCGCCCGGTCTCCAACCTCCCCTTTCTGGGGAAGGTTGTTGAGAAGGTGGTGGCCTTCCAGCTCCAACGGTCCTTGGAGGAAGCAGACTACCTAGACCCCTTCCAGTCAGGCTTCAGACCCGGTTACAGCACTGAAACCGCCTTGGTCGCATTGATGGATGATCTTTGGAGAGCCAGAGATGAAGGACATCCCTCCATCCTGGTCCTCCTTGACCTCTCAGCGGCTTTCGATACCATCGACCATGGTATCCTTCTGCGAAGACTGCGGGAGGTGGGAGTGGGAGGCACCGTGTTACGGTGGTTCTCCTCCTACCTCTCGGACAGGTCGCAGTCGGTGTTAGTGGGAGGGCAGAGATCGTCCCCAAGGCCCCTGAAATATGGGGTGCCGCAGGGTTCGGTCTTATCCCCCCTACTATTTAACATTTACATGAAACCGCTGGGAGAGATCATCCGTAGGCACGGGATTAGATACCATCAATACGCGGACGATACTCAATTGTATCTGTCCGCCCCGTGCCAAATCAATGAAGCGGTCGACGTGATGGACCGGGGACTTGAAGCCGTCATGGACTGGATGAGGATTAACAAGCTTGTGCTCAACCCAGAAAAGACCGAGTGGCTGTTGTGTTTCCCTCCCAAAAATTTGGCCATTAATCCAACACTCAGGCTGGGGGGTCAAATTTTACACCCCTCAGAGAGGGTTCGCAACTTGGGAGTCCTCCTGGATCCACAGCTGTCATTCGACCATCATATAGCGGCTGTGACCAGGGGGGCATTCGCCCAGGTACGCCTGGTGCGCCAGTTGCGACCCTACCTGAACCGGGAGGCCCTCACAACAGTCACTCGGGCCCTCGTGATTTCTAGGCTGGAATACTGCAACGTGCTCTACATGGGGCTGCCCTTGAGGTGCATCCGGCGACTTCAGCTAGTGCAGAACGCAGCCGCGCGAGTGATCGCGGGTGCACCCCGATTCACCCGCATTACACCTATCCTCCGCGAGCTGCGCTGGCTACCTGTCGATCTCCGGATGCGCTTCAAGGTGCTACTGATCACCCATAAAGCCCTACATGGCAGTGGATCTGGATACTTGAGAGACCGCCTTCTGCCAATTACCTCCCTACGACCTATAAGATCTCATAGGTTAGGCCTCCTCCGTACTCCATCGGCCAGCCAGTGTCGGCTGGCAACTACAAGGAGGAGGGCCTTCTCAGCAGCGGCCCCGACCCTTTGGAACGAGCTCCCCGTAGAGATTCGTACCCTCTCCACCGTCCAGGCCTTCCGCATAGCCTTGAAGAACTGGCTCGCCCGTCAGGCCTGGGGATAAGGACCATTACCCCGCCCGAATGTTGTATGCATGTTGCTTATTATATTATTTTATTATGTGTTGTCGTCTTAGTGCTGTATTTCCCCTTCCCTGGTTTCTGTGAGCCGCCCTGAGTCCCCTCAGGGAAAAGGGCGGCCTACAAATAAAATCAATTCTAATCAATTCTATTCTATAATTCTTGTTATCTTTCTGCAGCTTGAGGAATAGATCAGTCTGACTTTGAAGAAATGTGTGGGTGTCTTTAAAGGAACACAAGGTATCTTGTGTGTGACTGGAAAAAAATGCTGGAAAAATATTTTAAAGATTTTCTTCTTGGTCTTGACATTACAAACACACATTTATGGTGTAAGGCTACTAGCATATAGGCATCATTATTTTCAATTACTCTAAAAGAAATGTATTAGAAGCTCATTTGCATGTAAGATCAAATGGCAGTTAATGAGCTCTATGAATCCAGCATCAGTCGAGATGTAAACCATTGAAGATTAAACCCTTGAAATTGCTGGTGAATTGCTAATTTAGGATTGTTTGGCCACTAATTGCAGAGCAAAATGATTGTAAGCAACTGCAGGCATAGCATAATTTGAAAGGAGCTCTTCTTGGCTGGTGTACGGATGCATGGTTGGCAATTGTTTTGGAAACTGTGTTATTTACTTATTGAACTTATCACCCTGCTTTCTGCCAAAAATAGCCTTCAAAATGTCTGAAAAAAGGCAAATAAAGGTAGTCCCAGAATGTTAATACAATATAAATCAAGAAACAACACAACTGGGAAAGAGCAAGCAGCAGCCTGATGGTTGTAGCTTTCTCTGCAAACAATCCAGGTAACTCTGAGCAGGTGTTCTGACCCAGCTCCCCAAACATGACAAATCCTCTGTATTTAAATTAATGATTCCTTTAATAGGGAGTGCCAGCAGCCCCGGCAAAAAGTTTCTTTCTCAATGCAGGCTAACATGTCTGTCCGGCAGGGAGATGAATAGTTGTCTGCCACATCTATTCATTTCCACCCCCTGCCTTTTATCCTTAGAGCTAGGGTGGTGTCAGCTCCGAGGCCAGAAGCTGCCATTCAGGGGAGAAGACTGGGCCAGCTGCCAAGACTCACCATCCCACCTACACAAACTGAAGAAATTCATGCTAACAATCCATGATTAATTGCCGGGTGGTTTCGCTCTGGGTCACAAGGTGATGGGTGTGCGCACGCGCGGTGCGGCTTATCTTAATCAGCAATGTAGCTAAAAAAGGTGGTGGGAAGCACAGGGTAGCAGCTATGACAATTCATTCATTGCCTTAGTGCTTTTTTGGTCAGTTCGTGCCAAAGGAAGAATACAAACTGCATTTCAAATCATTTCTGTGTTTGGCTGGTTTTATTAACCCTTCGGAACCTGACAGTTTGTCAGAGCTCTCACCATGACTGGAGGTACAGTGCTTGGGTTGGAGGCTGTGGGCTTGAAGGAGTCTGCTGTGGCAACTGTGCTGGAGGCTGTGTTAGGGCCAGCAGGAGAGGCACCATTGGATGTAAGGTCTAAGGACCACTTGATGGCCTGGAAGCCTACAGCAGAACCTCTAGAGGCTGGTGTGGGCCAAGCCCATGCAGGGGTTTGGTGTCTGGGCTTGCCAGTGGCTCAGGACCACAGAGGCTTACTACCCCATGCTCCCCAGCTCACCTCTTTTGGAACCCATTTTGCCCAATGACATGAAAGGCACAGCTCAGATGACGATTAGAGTTACACCACTCCGGTGGACAGTCCAACTCTACAGATGCTGCAGGAAAAGATTGGGGCAGTGGGCTTCTGAGATAATGGATGTGGCAGTGGTTGCAGAGGAACATGGATCCCAATAAGCAGGGAGAGTCGTTGGAAAGTCCAGCATAACCAATCCAGAACAGTATGGTGCCCAAGGTGCCGCAAGAATAGGAGATCAGCAGCCTGGGCTACGTTTACACCATGAGGCATGGACCGCCTGTGAGAGACAAGCAGCGCAAGAGAGTTATGCACCTCACCCACTCCTTACCCAGAGGGTGTCTCCAACTGGTTATGGGCCCAGAGTGATGGGATGCTGAGATCCACTGGCAATATAGGCTATGTTTGATGGTAGCCTGGGATGAGTGGCCTTCTTCTTAGGTCAGGTGTTAAATCACATGGATTGTTACGGCCATATGTATACGTCACAGTGGGACATGGTGATGGCCATGATGGCAGTGATGGACGGAGAGGTTGCTGACTGGGTGGCTGATCTGTATTGGGATCATGCTGTGGAACTCACGGACATTGGTCTATTCCTGATAGCACTGCAGGAGAGGTTTAAAGATACCACCAGAATCCAGTGGGCAGAAGCAGAATTGTGGGCTACAAGACAATAAGGGAAGCCAGTAGCAGAATACATCACAGAGTTCCGGCATCTGGCCAGCAAACTGAGGATGTGGCCAGAGAGGTTGGTGGTGCATTACTTTAAGACCGGTCTTGACCGAACACATTGCCGGGACTGCGTCTACTGAGGGTTGCCACCTAGACTGACTGCATGGTTCCAGGCCTCCATGGAATTAGCTATAGAATTCCACGAGGATAAGCCAGGAAGGGAGAGGGGTAGGCGAGGACAAAGACTGCAACTGATGCATTGTATCAGAGTTGCCCCAAACCCCCAACAACCCACAGTGGTTTCCATGGAGCAACCTCCATTCCCAATGGCAGCAGGACTGACAACGCCCATCTATCCACCATAACATGTTTTCAGTGCAGGAGGCCGGGACATAGACTGGCAGTCTGCCATGAGACCGGTCCTACAGCATCCATGAGCACACCAAGGGAAAAAAGGGTGTGGCCAGGAAGAATGTGAGGGGCAGCCAGGGGAAGTCACACGGGACGAATCAACCAGTTCCTATACCAGTTGACTCCAGCCCATCAGGTGATATTGTCAATACCGGTGGAAGCGACTGGGGGGAGGGTTCCAACCCAATGATAACCAAGCCTATCATTTGTGATACAGGTAGTGGTGGAAGAAACCAGGCAATGACAATGTACAGCCCTGATCAATTCAGGGTACACTCATTGCTTAATGAACGCCAAGGTTGCTGATAGTCTGGGGGTGAGCCTCATGAAGTTGGCTAGGCTGATCCATTTCGAGCAGATGGACGGGTCATTATTGGGGGGGTCAACCAGCCACACATGTAACTGATCAGGTGGTATTGCATATAGGGCCCCATCAGAAGGTCTTGCGGTTTGTAGTGGTTCCCAACATTATGGAGGAGATTGTACTATGGTTGGACAAATGGGGACCCATGATATGGTGGGGTGATGGTAGTAGGCATCTCAGAATAGGCCTCGGTCCTGACCCCCCACCTTATGAGGTGCAAACCACAGCCCAGGGCCCAGTGGGATTGCAAGCTACAGTGCTGTTGATACATACAGCGGGGGAGGAGCAATTCCCTCAGGTACATGCAGACTTACGAGATGGATGCAGCGAACAGGAATGTGATATTTTTCCCCCTCACTGCCCCACAGATTGTGCCATGGAACTGCTCCCCAGGGCTAAACTGCCAAAGCCCCTGATGTATTCTATGACTCTGCAGGAGCTAACAGAGATGAGGGCATATATAGAAAAGAACTTAAAAAGAGGCTTCATTCAGCCAGCTAGATCAAGGGTAGCTGTCCCTGTTCTGTTCTGGGAGAAAAAGGATGGTGGCTTACACCTCTGTGTTGACCTCCGGGGCCTTAATGCCATCTGTGTGGAACATCTATACCCTCTTCCTTTAACGAAGGACATGCTGGCTAGGTTAGCGGAGGGACGTATATTTACAAAATTACATCTCAGGGAGGCGTACTATAGGGTACGCATTTGGGCTGGTGATGAATGGAAAACAGCCTTCAATTGACCTCTGGGCAGTTACCAGTTCCAGGTTATGCCCTTCGGACTGCAAGGAGCCCCAGCAGTGTTCATGCAGCTAATTAAGGAGGTGGTTCATGAGCATCTATATCAAGGGGTACTCATCTATTTAGACAATATCCTTATATATACTAAGACCATGGAGGACCATGTAACCCTTGTACGTCAAGTGCTTAAAAAGCTGCTGGACGCACATTTATACATAAAATTGTCCAAATGTGAATTCCACACAACGCAATTGGATTATCTTGGGTTCCGTAATTCACCTAGAGGGATGGAGATGGACCCCACAAAGGTAAAGGCGGTGTTGGACTGGCAGGCTCCTAAAACCCGCAAGCAGTTACAGAGTTTTTTAGGGTTTGCCAATTTCTATCACCAGTTCATACTGTCCTTTGCCCAAGTGGCCCTTCCACTAACCAACCTCTTATGCACAAAACATCTGAAGTCAAACTCTCAACCAGGAAGCCCAATTGTGTGGACAACAGCGTGTCAGCAAGCGTTTGAGCATCTGAAGTCCTTGAGGAAGTTGACAGGGACCAAATGCAACTGGCCCATTTGGGAGAAGGAGGAGTTTGCGGTCCAGTGGGCCCTGTTGACATGGTGGCATTTACTAGAAGGGGGAGGTCTAGACAGACCACAAGAACTTGGAGGCCCTCCAGACCCCGCGAAGATTGTCACCAAAACAAGTTAGATGGGCCTTATATTTTTGGTGATTCAACTTCCAATTAAAAAATATACCAGGAAGCAAGAACTTCTTAGCTGATGCCCTCTCCCGCAAACCACAGTATCATAATAAAAGGGGAGATCTAGTACAGGCTATCATCCTGACCTCACCGCCTAGGGTGTTAGCCACTCAACAGGCCTCATCAGCACCAAACCTGTATGACCAGGAGAAGGACCTCTCCAGAGCAATCAAAACAGCACTCCCAATGGACCAGTGGTATCAGGAAAATAAAACTTTATTACCATAGTGGGAGGGCTTTGCCTGGAAGGGGTCTAAGTTATATGTACCAAGTGTGGTACAAGTGGCCATGCTGCAGCGCTGCCACAGCGTTCGCTCGGCTGGACATTTTGGATTCCTCAAGACTCTGCATTTAGTAAAACACCAGTTCTGGTGGCCCCACATGAAGAGAGACCTAGAGGAATATATATGGAGTTGTGTTGTTTGCACCACCATGAAGGCCTGGCCTGGACAGCCTCCTGGACTTTTACAGAAGGTGGCAGATCCACTCTGGCCATGGGAACAGATAGTCATAGCCTTCATCATGGATTTATCAGACAGCCAAGGGAACAAGGTCATTTGGACCATAATAGACCTGTTCTCCAAGCAGGCTCATTTTATAGCATGTACTGGCCTTCCATCTGCTAGGAAGCTGGCCAAAATGTTTATTACCCATGGCATATAGACTCCATGGCATCCCCAAAAGGATAATTTCAGACAGGGGAGTGCAATTCACTGCCCGGTTCTGGCGTAGATTCGTGGCAATGGTGAGGTCTTCACAGGGACTTAGTACAGCTTTCCACCCCGTGACAAATGGTGCAGCTGAGAGGGCAAACGCGATGGTGGAACGCTACTTGAGATGTTATGTCCAGTACCAACAGACTGATTGGGCTGAACTCCTCCCCTTTGCAGAAGTTGCATGTAACAATGCAGTGCACAAAAGTGTGGGGTTTACCCCATTCCATGTGGCCACAGGGCAGGAGTTCATCCCAAATCCAGAGTGTCCTCAAGTGTGTCCCGATGACACAACCTTTCAGGAGTGGATAGCCCAGATACAAAAAGTTTGGAAAGTGGTGAGGGATGCATTATGTCACTCTTTTGCCACATATAAAAAGAGTGCCGATAAAAGGCGGAAAGCACAAGGACCTTTCCATGTAGGCCAGAGAGTATACCTCTCCACTAAATATCTCAGTCTGCTGTTGCCATGTAAGAAACTTGGGCCCAAATTCGTTGGGCCTTTCCCAATCATACGAGTTATTAACCCGGTCACAATGCAACTAAAACTCCCCCCCCTCTACTGGGGAAAACACATCCATTCTTCCACTGCAGCCTGCTCCAATCAATCCAGGCCTCTGATATCAGAGGAGACCCACTATGGCCACCAGCCCCAGTTACTGTAGATGGGGAACAGCACTTTGTAGTGCAAGATATACTAGATTCCAGGTGGTACAGGGGACGGTTACAATACCTTATTTTATGGAAAGGTTATCCCCTATCAGAGGCATCTTGGGTTCATAGCAAGGACTATAGGGCACCCCACCTGGTAGCGAGATTCCACCACAGACATCCCACAAAACCGAGGGAAAGGGGTCCTTCAACTCCTAACTAACTGTATTTCATAGCTCCTCAGATGCTGTCTCCATGGTAGGGGGCTGCATGTCATGTCCGAGGCCTGAAGCTGCCTTTCAGGGGAAAAGATGGGCCAGCTGCCAAGACTCACTGTCCCACCTACACAAACTGAAGAAATTCATGCTAACAATCCATGATTAATTGTCAGGTGGTTTCGCTCTAGGTCACAAGCTGATGGGTGTGCGCACGCGCGGGGTGCAACTTATCTTAATTACCAATGTAACTATAAAAGGTGGTGGGAAGCACAGGGTAGTAGCTCTGACAATTCATTTATTGTCTCAGTGCTTTGTTGGTCAGTTCGTGTTGAAAGAAGAATACAAACTGCATTTCAAACCGTTTCTGTGTTTGGCTGGTTTCATTATCCCTTCGGAACCTGACAGGTGGGGCTCTGCTAGCCCCACCTGAGCAGATTTATTCTGCTCTCCTCTGCCTTCTGCGCATCCACGCATCAGGCACTGGGCCCAGCTGTTCCTCCTCTTCCTCATCAGCCACCTCCATACCTGGAGGCTGTTGGCTCTCCATCTGAGGGCTGACGAATGACTAGCTTTCTTTCTCTCTCTCTCTCTCCCTCCCTTCCTCCTTCCTCCCCCCCATCTCTCTCTGACAGTTCCATTCCTTCTTCCCCCTCAGAGCTCTCTTGATTGCCTTGATGCTGATCAAGGCAACAGACTACAACAGCAGGTCTGAAGAAATATACTGTTTCTTGACCAGATACAACCCTGCCTCCCCTAGGCTTAAAAGTGAACTATCTGCCTGAGGAAAGATAACAGAGAGCAGAAGGCCTCCTAGGGGGGAGGATTTGCACCTTGGGCTTCAGTAACAGCTGCAAAGGCCATCCTGAGGTTCTCTGGCCTTTTGCCATCTGGACTTCTCTTCTATGGACATTCCAGATCAGCCAATTTGTCTACCAGGGGAAGTGTGGTGGATGTGGATGGGCGATGAATAGTTGTGAGTTTGTGAACTGAGACCTCGATTGGTCATCAAGACAATGGAATTCCTAGATAACTCTGTTTTTATCACAGGGACCAGTGGTTAATCCTGAAATTATTATTCCTTTCCCAATGCAGATTTTATCTGTTTTATTAGAATGTGATCACCCTTTATTACTTTATAAGTAACTGAAGCTGGTGAACATAGAAAATACTTCTTGTTCTTTCTATTTTCCCCACAAAAACAACCCTGTGAGGTGGGTTGAGCTGAGAGAGAGTGATTGGTCCAAAGTCATCCTGTCACTTTTCATGCCTAAAATGGGACTAGAACTCACGGTCTCCTTGTTTCTAACCTGGTGCCTTCACCACTAGGCCAAACTGACTCTTTACCTTGAATTCCTTAACTTGAATGTTTCATCTTTTATCTCCCTTACTCATACTATGACACTTTTATATTTCTATTTCACCATCTATTACATTTTGCTACTGCAGCTTTAAGAGAAAAGACTCTTCCTCTTGTTTTGCTCATGGCCATCTTGGGTTTTAGAAACAGCCAACTTTATTTCAATATTTTCTTCCTCTTACTCCTCTCTCCTTCAATTTCCCTCCCTGCTTTTCCAAAGACATTTCAATGCAGCCTCAGTTTTACTAAATCTTTTCCCTGCCACCAAAGAGATTGAGCCTCTCCGATGGAGCTCAGCAAAGACTGACCTTTGCCTGACCAGGTGTATCTATTCTTCTATTTACATTCCTCAAGGCATTTTGTTAAGTGCCTATATCTCAATAAGTATTTGGCATTGTATCCAGCTATGTCCCTAATTGCTGTGAATAACTCAACCTTTTGACCGCTAAATCTCATCAGGAGATTCCCTCTGCCATTGTTTCTATCATTTCTTTGCCTTGGTTTTATATTGTCTGACTAATGTAAAGGTTACTTATGTACAAGTAATGTGCAAACGCCTTTATTTGTGTGCCAAAGGATGTGTATAGCAGGGCAAAGGCAGAGAGGCCTCAACTATAGTTCTGGAATTTAAAAGAAAGTATATAAAAAATAAATTTTGCCTTGTCTGCAAGTGCAGGACCTTAAGGAAAGTTAGTCTCTTCCCTCCCAATTTGATGGGATAAAAATTATGGGATAGTTTCCCTCCTTTTGGAATATTTCCAATTCTAATTACCTTCAATTTTCCTAAAATCTAGGTACCTTAATGTTCCAATTCTTTCCAGTGATAGGTGCCAAGGACCCAGATACCAGTGGCACCTTCCTACTTCTTCTAGGAGGCTCCTACTAAAAGAAGATAATATATGTTACGTACGGATGGACGTTAGAAATCTACATAAGTTTTCATATTCGCTGTGGATTGGCTAGAATCTACATAAATTGTCATGCTTGCCGTGGATTGGCTGTCCCAACCGCGAGGAATTTAAACTGCTGTCATTGGCTGGCTGGTCTGCCTGGAGCTCCTTAAAGGGCGTGCTCCGGCAGCCCAGCCGTCAGAGCACAGTCACATTTTGCTGGAAATAAAAATTGCTGAAATCACTAGCGACTCTCGCCTGCTGCATTCGCGCCGATCTAACAATATATGTAACTTACAGTTAAACTGTGGAGTCCTTAGTACTCTGAGATTGGTGTGCTTACAGATATTTACATACCATTTTCATTTTCACACTGTATTTACACACTGTTCTGGAGGAAGTTAGCACCCATCCCTCTCCTAGAAAAATGAAATATCCTAGGAAATATTGGAAAGGCAGAATATTATATTTCCCTGGATAAGAAATGGAGAAACGTGTTTTTAGGCAGGAAACAGACTCACTCTTAATAGCCCCCACTTTCCTTAATGGCCCATTAAAATGCACAAGCCAGTCTACCCTACATAATAAAAAGTCCCCCCCCCCTTTAGTTCCAGAGTGATGGGATTAAAGCATGATAGCATTAGTCGTTTACCCCACTCACCACATGGCATCTGGAAACTCAAACTTGGACTCAAAGACAGTCTAGAGAGTTGCCCCTGCATGGCCCAATGGGAGTCTGACAACCAATCAGAATACATTTCTTACACAAGAACAGGAAACAGAGAGGTGGGGCTGAAAGAGAGCATACAGCCAGGAACTTTCAGCCCTTCTCTCTCTTTCTTCTTCACCCAACCTTGAAGCATGTGATCACCTTTTCTGTTCAGGAAACAAGCCACGTGGTCCTGTCCACCATTAAACCATCTTTCCAAGCAGCCTCCATATCTCCAGTGTCTTTTTTCCCCACTTGGCGCTGAACCCAGAAGGACATTTCTTCCAACAGTTCAAAAAAGACAATTAAAAAACCAAGAAGGAAACAAAAAGACAGTGACACATTATCTTCATCAGCCAAAATCCAGATAAGCAGGGATTAACACCAAACAAATCATCAAGCAGAAAACAATACCCCAGAGAAAGAACTACCAAGGAGAAAACCATACCAAATCAGGCAGGACAAGTTATGGTAATATGAACAGGGACCAAGCCCTACACTCACTCACACTGATACCTACTTGGGTAATTAATTGTCTGCAAGTAAACAAGCTCAGAGAGCACTAAGGACTCCACAAACTCCTACTAGTTTATAGCAGTTTTATTCATTTCTCCAACTTTATTGCAACCCCTGAGTCCCTGGAAAGCTTTTAAAACATAAGAGAAAATCCACAAATGTGCAGTTTCTTTTTGTTGTTATTACACAGATCATTTGAACCTGACTCTCTCTATTTTACTCATTGAAAATTTTAGACTCTTCCCTCCCCCCTTGCTTCAAGGAAGTTCTCCAGTTGATTCAGAACTTCATCTAATACCCTTAATTTGAAAAGTGTGAACTCTACAGACATTAGAGGTATAAAATCATAGGAGATTCATTTGCTTCAAGATTTAAGAACAGATACATTCAAACCACAGGTAATCCTCCCTTCACACCCATTTGAAGAAGCAAAGCTTGGAGCTGAGAAGGACCAAGCATGGAATAGCTTGGATCAAGGTGCTTGGCTAAGGCTGCATGGGGTTTGCTTAATGATAGCAATAGGAATTGCTGTTGTTGAGCAGAGTAGTCATGTGATGTTTCACTAGGTGATCTCAACACTTAGCAATGGAATTGCTGGTCGCAACTGTCTGAACATTCTAATGAAATCTTTGTGTTTCTGCATTTTCTTTCTCCAATCTTTTTGATTCATCTCGGGGTAGAGACACATAAGGGCACTCAGCTTAAACGATGTCCCACATGACATGCCACTTTTCCTGCCCTTCTGTGGACAGGCAGGTTGAATCAGGGAAGGAAGAATGTGGGCTGAGAAAGGAGAACTCTCTTTTGTCTGTTCCAAAGGTTCTGTTACAAAGAAGCTTGGAGCAGAGCTGAAGAAGCTTCTTGGATGAGAAGTGAAACATCTTCAAAGAAAAACCAGAAAGCCCAGTTGCCTCTTGAAAAAAAGCACCTCTGGGACAACCATGACCATGACTGAGAATCTCCATAACTTCCTGTTTTGTAGATTTTACTTTCTTTCCCATTGCAACCATATCCTCCTTCCTGAGATTTGATTTAATGCTTGAGCAACTGTCAGCAGCGGAAAGTCAGAAAGTAGGAAACACAATTGCAGCTAGAAGAAAAAAGATGTTGCTATCTGTTTACAGCAGAGGTGGGGAACCATGGGCCCTTGATGACTTGTGAACTTTAACTCCCACAATTCCTCAGCCAGCATGATCCCCACCCTTGGTCTATGGGATATGAATGGATAGACTTTCTAGTGGTATTTGAATACCCAACTTCTGGTATTCAAAGGGTGGAGTAGCAAAGCAATTTTCTTGCCAGGGATACCCCCACAAAATTGTGGCTACAACCACATTTGCATTGCTTTTTTTACATGTGTTATTCCACTTCTTCGCAGCTTCAGTGGTGTCCCAGTTTACCCTAACCCTAACCAGTTTGCCTGCTTTGACCTTCTGCCCAGTGAGTGTCTCTGCTTCTCTCTACCTACCTTCCCTCTTCTGTTATTCCCATTCAGCAAATGGAAGACTGGGGTCCTTAATCCACCTGCATAACATCTAGTTTAACCCAATTTTCCCACATTGATTTGCAAATAGGGACGTTTTCATTTTTTTCTGTGCTTGCTTTTAGATAAAGTTTGGGGGGGAGGGGGAAACCATACCAGGGGAAAAAAACTGCAGAACTGTTATTGTATAGTTCAACACCTGGCAGATTTGCAGGCTCCCTCAAGGAGAAAGTGGCACGTTTACTGTTCACGCCTCGGGAAGCGTGCTTTTTTTTCTGAAATCACAGATTCTGAACCTTCCCAGATTTTAAAGCTTTTTGTGGGGGGGGGGGAATATGCACCGCCTTCATTAACAGGACAATAAGTAATAAGAACTTCTGAAGGCAGAAGTAGAAAGGAATCCTTTAAAAAGCCTTTTATGAATATGGATTAACCTTAAGAGATGGGGAAGTTGCGATAGCATTTGCCAAAACAAGCTAAACCAAAGAACAGCATATTGTCGCTTCTGATGAGTTACCGGAAACGCTGCCTAGCTAACACAAACCCTGCTTGATCCGCTTTCCTTTTGCTCCTTTTAGGCAGGGTTGCTCTCCCTCTCCCCACAGAGACTTCCCCCCTCCCTTGACAAATGAGGGCTTGCTGCAAAGAGGCTTCTTTTTTTAGCCCACCGTATTGTGCTGGGTTCCCAGGTGGGCAGGCAGCAGATGACTCAGTCTCTTTCCCCCTCCAGTGGCACCATGGAGCGTCCACCTGCCCGATTACACGGAGCTTCAGAGAGAGGCACTGATTCTCCCTAATTGGTAGAATTTATGGCACCTTTAACCTGGGAAGATTGTAACCCACTCAGGCATCGATTGAAGCCGCATCTTTAAAAAGAAACGGAGGAACAATTCAACTTCTTAGTCTAATTTTAGGATCCACAAACATCTCCTCGGGTCCTGGTGGATTTGTCAGGAGCTCCTTCCAGCAGCTTTAGCAGCTTATTAAGAGAGAAAACTCAATACAACACAGCTCTGGCCTCTGCCACCATCCGATTTCAATGCCTAAAGGGATGCTATGACATTCCGGCTCCGTCTGGATATTGAACAGCTTTGCAAGGCCAGTCTTTCTTCTTTGTGGAAGCACAAGCGACTACAAGAGGATGGGGAGGGAGGGAGGGAGGGAGGGAGAGGAAGGGAAGGGAATGCATTGTCATTTATCCGTTTGTGTGCAACAAGTAGGAAAGGCTGGGATTTGCATTATGTCATTTACAGTGCCATTTTTTAAAAAAAAATGAGTATCATGATTAGGAACAGATGCTTAGGTGTGTCTCTTAGGGCTCTTTCCACATGGCCAGCAATATGTTTTCCCTTCTGTCCTAGAGACCAAGGTAAGTGGGAAATTACTGTGTCACAATGCCACACCTCAAAAATAAGCCAGAAAAATGACCTCGCCTGTAGATTTGTGATGGGCTGTGAAACTAACCCTGAGGAACAGGAAGGAGGACCACAGGCAAAGGAATGGTCAGATAAATCTGAATCCAAAGAAAGAGTGGAATTTGAGAAAGCAAATCCTTGACTCGCCCTAGTTCTCTCCTTAAAAACAGAGGAGGAGAGGCCCGTTCAGAGTTGCAAGATTCTGTCACAGTAATCTATATACTGTATATATAAAAGCCAAATACCACTCACTCATCACTAAATCTCCAGAACTGCAAAGCCTACAAACCTGAAATTCAGCACGTATGTTCCTCTTGGCTTCTAGGTGCTCGCTAAGAAAGCATTTTTCAAAATGGCTATCACATCATCATTATTTCATATAACTGCCAGTTGCCTTATAGTAACACACTCTGATGCTATCCCTTCAATAAACCAGGCATGGGAGTGGCCAGCTCGTGATGCATCTGGCCTTGTGGGCTGGGAGTTTAGACACTCTACTCCCCCTCCCCACCTGGAAAGAACCCTGTTTAAACTGCCAGATGCCTCACATGCCATTATCTCAGTTCCACTCCTTCACTCATATGCAGCCTGGGGCTCCTTACCATTTTGTAGCGAAGCACAGGTATCCAACTAGTCCTATAATAAGAGCACTTTTGATATTTGTGACTTTAGTGTCCAAGTGAGGTCTATCTCAGAGGGATGACAATGGAAGCAGTAGACAGTCTCTGTCAAGAGGTTGAAGGCAGATGAAATTGGCTCTTCCTTTCCCTGTTACTTCCTTCTCTCCCTCAACCTCTCCAGACATGGATCCTCATGGTCTCCTGCTCAGGATATCTCTTCTTGTGGAGAATACCACAGCTGTCTCCTGACCTCAGAGGCAAAGACAGGGATCACAATAGTGGGAATATCAGCTTTGCCACATGTCTTCCAAGAAGCCAGTATTCCTGCTGAAGCAAGTAAGCACAAGCACAACCCCATGGCTGTTGGGGGAAGATCTGCCCTCTCAGAGGAGAAATGGCCACAGAGACCCAAAGGTCTATAGCCAAGTTAAGGACTGGTCTTTCAGCAGGCCAGTTGGAACTCTGAAGGTTCTCAGCTCTTCCTCCATGTGGATCAGAATAGTCTCAAACATAAAGGCCTGGCCTATTCTCCATTGGAAAACACTAGTTTCCTGCTGGAACTCTTTGGTCCAATGCCAGCCTATTTCAGCAGGAACCAGAGATGGAGGCTGTGATGTGAAGACATGGTGTCCAGGATTAGTAAGCAAGCCATCTCAAATCTTACCCAGATTTACCCCTAATATATAAAATCGAAGGAATAATTCTATTATTCTCCTGCTGCACAACATTTTATCCCATCAACTACATATAAAAAGCAAAACACTGATATAAAGCAACCTATTCTGGTTTGATTCTCAAAAAATCAAAAAACTTACAGCTGTAACAGTCCTTTTCTATTATACACAAGGATAAACATTATCAACAATGCCATCTATTGGTAAAACATGCACAGGATCAGTCCCAAGCTGATTGCATTTAGTGTTATATTTAGTGCACATATTTATTTTAACAGGCACTTTGGGTGTATTGGTTAGGCGTCAGGTACAAAACTGGGACACCGATAGTTCTAGTCCTCCCTTAGGCACAAGGTCAAGTGGTGACCTTAAGCCCATTACATTCTCTCAGCCCTAGGAAAGAGGTAATGATGAACCATTTCTGAAAATACTTGCCAGAAAACTGCAGAGACTTGTCCAGATTAAACAAAAGAAAATTTTGTTTTAATACAAGATGACAACAAATAAGATGCTTGTTTTACTTAATCACAACAAAAATTCTTTGTCTGAACTTCTCCTCTTCCTCCTATATAGTTGGATCTAAAGTTGAACCTATAGTTCTTGATAGCAACAGACAGTACCTTCAGGATAATCACTTCAGTTGTGGGTTGCCAATTTTTTTTTACTACTGGTTTGGGGACACTCGCAGGTGCTCATGATGCTTCTGCACATGTGCAATGCTTCTGTGCATGCGCCGAAGCATCCAGGCGGTGGGCGGTGCCTCCCGCCACCGCTACTATCGGTTTGCCCAATCCAGAGTGAACTGGGAGCAACCCACTTCTGAATCACTCCAACAATTATAGATACAGTACCTAAACTATGGTGGCTGCATTCTCCGTATACTGATGGATGCCTACAGCATCTCATACAAACAAGCTTTTTATAGGAAAACAAGGAATGACAGTCCTCTTTATTGCTATTCAAGATGCATATTTACTCTTCTTTGACATGTAATTTCCCTGAGCAATCTGCTCTTTTCCTCTTGGTTAATAAACGCACAGTGTCTTTCTTCTTAAAATATTAAAAATGATCAATGGCCATTCAAGGTTTGCTGGACCATTGTAGCTAAATTGGCCTTGACAAACTTCTATTGAGCAGAAACACCAGTTCTTCAGACTTGGCCAAATGATGTGATTAACAATCTATTGAGTTGCTTCCTGCCATTATTTGTCTCCTTGATATATGCCATCTCTCTAAAATGACCTTAAAATGGGAGTGTTCTAGCAGAACAGTCTCTTCAGCTATTAGATTCCGACTGATCGGCCACTGATTCTTTTGGACCTTAAAAGGACATATCCTAGGAACCCACCTGGGGAGATCTTTCTTAGTGGGGGTAAGCTGGACTATGCAACCAGCCAGAGTGGTTGATTACATTGACTGGAAATGCCATGTGAAAATTTTGAAGCAGACCATTGACATATTTATGTCTATTTGTGAAATTACTGTGCTGAAATTCTGTCTGAACTAAGGATGTGAAAATAGCTAGATGTACCATAGTGGTGGGTTCTGTGGGCGTGGCTTGGTGGGCATGGCAGGGGAAGGATATTGTAAAATCTCCATTTCTTCCCAATCAGCTGGGACTCAGGAGGCAGAGAATAGCTAGGGGTGGAGCCAGTCAGAGGTGGTATTTACCGGTTCTTCGAACTACTCAAAATTTCTGCTACCAGTTCTGCAGAACTGGTCAGAACCTGCTGAATGCCACCTCTGATGTTCCATAGTAGAAAGTCAAGCTATAGGTCATATTTTGCTGCAAAGCCCCCCATGTTCAAGCCATGCCTAAGCTAATTCTTTATATTATTAAGAACCTTTGTTCCTCATCGATCTAAGAGATGCTCAAACCTTGAGATGGTGATAGGAAGAATCGGAAGCAGGAAGATTCCATGTCTAGATTCTCTTTGCTTTTTCGGTGCTTTGCAGCAAGTGAGTTTTTATGATATGAAATAAGGTGCATAAATCATGACTTGTGACTGCGAGAAGGCCAGGGTCATGATCCAGTTTATAAAACCAGACTTACTATGCTTTCGTTTGAAAAAGGCTCTATTCCAATGGTGGGATTCAAAAAAAAATTATTACCGGTTCTGTGGGCTTGGCTTGGTGGGCATAGTGTGGCTTAGTGGGCATGGCTTGGTGGGCATGGCAGGGGAAAGATACTGTAAAATCTCCATTCCCTCCCCCCTCCAGGGGAAGTTTACAGCAAAATCCCCATTTCATCCTGATCAGCTGCGACTCAGGTGGCAGAAAATAGATGGGGGTGGGGCCAGTCAGAAGTGGTATTTACCGGTTCTCCAAACTACTCAAAATTTCCTCTACTGAACTGGTCAGAACCTGTTGAATACCACCTCTGCTCTATTCCAGTCAGAAATTGAACGCTAGTGGGGCAAATATAATGGAATAGATGCGAAATATTTCAAACAATCTGATTTGTTTTTAAAAGAGACACTTAAGCAAGTTTAAAGATAGCTACTGTATATTAGCTTAGCCACATCCCTTACATAAAGGCATTTTTTTTCTAGGTTTACTTTCCTTTGATTAAAAATCTAACCCCAACTTGAAAGCCACCAGAAATGTATCTGTATTGCTGTACTTAAGCAAGATGTGGTCATTTGATTCGCAATTCTATGCAAATTTACCCAATTCACACTGCCTCAAATTGTAATTGAACTGGAACACTTTTATACACAATAGTATTTATGCACTGTTTCAAATGTTGCGATGTAATTCCAGCTTCCAAAAATTAAAAAGTTCTCATCGTTGAAAGAACAAACAATGAAGAAAAGCTGTCTATAGAAATATAGATACTGCATAAAAGATGCTGCATAAAAGATACTGCATGACAATGTAAATTGATTTTAAAGAAAATTACAGGCACATCTTTTTTAAAAAAAAAAAATCACAACATAGAAAAACCAGAGTAGTCAAATTAGAGAGATTTGCACACCCTTGAGTTCCAGTTTTCATCCCATTGTTCTTGAATGCAGCAGAAATAGATTGGATGCAAACATGTTGCCAGTAATCGGAAAGAAAGCAATAGGTATCTTATCACGGGAAAACAATGACATGTTAAAGTGTATTTGCTGAGCTGATTAGAAATCAGCTGGCATTAAGGCAACTTACTTTGATGTCTTTCGACAATTGCTAGCAGCAGAACAGACCAGCTAGCTAATGGCATCTTACAAGATCATGTAGAGGTTTGTCACTTCATATCAGCTGGTTCTCCAGTTTGTTCAGTGCCAGCCTGCTGTTTGTATGAATTAAATAGAGTCCGGATGCTTATAAAGGGAGAAGAAAGCGCTATTCATTCAGAAGATTATAATCTGTAGTTTTCATCATGAGATTAACTCTAGTATGGAACCTTTTTCCTCCCAAATGCATAATGCCAATGATACTCAGTAGCAAAATAGTGTACACATATTGTACAACAACTACTATTAATATATAACCATTATAAAATAATAATTTAAAGCAAGAAAGCAAGAAAGAATAGCTACATCAAAAGGGGAAATATTCAGCCTAATACTCAGGGGTGAAATTCAGCCAGTTCTGACAAGAACTGATAGTGGACATTTTGAGTAGTTTGGAGAACTGGCAAATATCACCTTTGGCTGGCCCCAGAATGGAGAATGGAGTTTTTCCCCTGCCACATGCACCAGGCCACGACCATGGAACCGGTAATAAAAAAAATTGAATTTCACCACTGCTAATACTCAGATATAAAGTTGTAGGCTTTAAATTAATTCTTTAATTCATGCATTCTAAGATAACTATTACACTAGATCCGTGATGGCGAACCTATGGCACGCATGCCAGTGGTGGCACGTAGAGCCCTCTCTCTGGGCATGCACACACCATCGCCCCAAGCCCAGCTCGCCTGTCTCTTACATCGCGCCGCTTTGTCACCACGCATGCTTCCTCTGAAATGAGCCCGTCCTCAGTAGAAAGTGCTCATGGCAGGCTTCTTCCAGAGGCCCAAGCGGGACAAAGCAATTGGGAAAGGATTGGTGGTGTACAAGCCACTTGTACACAGAAAACAAACCTCACTCCCTTCTACCACTGATGATGTTACCTAGTTGGATAATGAAATGTCTGCAAGAAAACAACCAAGCTCAGAGAGCATTAAGGTCCCCTCATTTCAACCCTGAGCTACAAATATTCCCTTCAACACTCACCTGAGATCTGTGAGAATTCTCTGGGTCTTACTTGAAATGTTGCAAGATCCAAAACAGATTCCACACCCTTTCAAGTTTGTGGGTGCACTTCACTAATTTGCTAAATTATAAAGGAAAGCATTTATTTAATGTCGGGGTGCTGTGCATGGCAATGCTTCAGGAGGGCTTGTCCCCCTCTCCCTTTGAAAAAAAGGGGACCTCACTCTTGAAAAAATGGAACTCCCAAAAAACAGAGGGCAGAATCTGTCTTTAGATTTGCACCACCTGAACTGACAAGATTGTTGCTAATGTAGGGTGGAATTTTTTTTAAAAAGCCATTTACCTGTCATTTGGACTGCTGCATTTCCAGAGCCTGTTAAACACAATAATTAGACTACAAATTGGCATCCAACAACAAATGTAGTGAAATTGCAGAGCCCGACTTTTTACGGTGCTTTTTTTTCCTGCAGATTTTGCCTTCCTTACAATCCGTTTCCAGAATAATTGTGCCTCCCTTTGTCGAAAAAGATGGTTGTACTTACGTAGTGCCCTGTAGAAAGTGAACTCTCACGGCTCAACGAATCCCATCATCATTTTACCCCCTAATGAGAGAGATTGTTTGCAGGCAGATGAAATTAAATTGTAAGCTCTATTGACTTCAACAACAGGTGCCATTTGTGGAGACCCAAGGGGAACGATTGAATTGTCAAAAAAGATTTAACTCTTCCCAACACCGAATATTTCCTCCCATCACACAGCTTTAGCTCACGGAGACAAACGCCACGAACGATTCAGGCAACAGCAGCACTGGGAAAACGGCCAGGAAGGGCTGAAATTAATTGGGATGGATTGATTTTTCTTTCCTGATTATCAACTTGCAGCCATCAAGATGGAACAAAATAAAGCAGGGGGGAAATTAGCTAAGCTCATTCTTTCTCCATCGTGAGACACACGTTGGAGGGGTGAAGGAGGTGGTTTAAATCATGATTTTGAATGTAGAAGGCTTAGCAGATGTGGTTAAACATGATGGAATGCTTCCAAGGTTAAAGAAATGAATTCAAATGAGATAATGTTGCAGGTAATTTATGAAACAGATTGGAAGGATTTTTTGTTAAAACACCATAGGATTTGAACAATTTTTATGATCAATGGCTCTTCTCAGTCCAGAGGTGTAGCTATTATTCTTGATAGCTCTACTTCCTGGGAAAGAAAGGAGATTATAAGAGATAAAAAGATAGATTACCCTTGTTAGACAGTTTGGACTGGGGGTTTAATTATCTCAGCCTCCATTTATGAACCATAGAAATTATAATTCACTTTTTTTTTTACAAGTAATAGTTGTAAAATATGTGAATGTTGGAGAGCATGAAATAATTTTGACTTCAACCGGAATTCTCAGCGATCACAAAAGGTGTATCTTTCATAACTAAATAACAAGTTTAAGAAACTGTAATTGAAGGTTAAATTAAAGGGGACAAAAATATTAGTGATTGTTTCACATATTATTCACAAATCCGCAAAACATATTCTGGATTTTTGTCAACTTGTTTACATTATAAAATATCTTCAGCAATTAAGGATGAAATAAAAATTAGACATTGCATGCTTCTTAAATATATGTTGATAGGAGATTATTGTACTGTTTACACTTATAGTAAAAAGGTGATGCTGCTTAAACTGTTTGATACTTAGGTTTTTTTTCATAGTAACCAAAACTCAAAACTGAAACAGCTTTGGAAAATCACAATACTTGTTCTCCAGAATGGCTGAGGCAAATTGAAGATTCACCTCAGATAAATAGTATCACTTTTGTTATAAACGCTATACAGTTCCACTCCCAAATTAAATAAAAATAAGGACTTCCTCTAGGATTTTGGATTGAGGACCCTGAGTTATTTAAAAGAAACTTTTAAAAAAACAATCAATTTGATCCAAACATCTCTTAATTGTTTGACATGTTATATCAGCAATCTACAACATCTGAAATAAATAATTTGAATTCAGATCCTATTGTGTTTCAACATGGTATGAAACACAAATATCTAAACTCTCCATGGCTGTAGACACTTTGGCACAGTGGTTAAAACACAATAAAATAAAATAAAATTTAAAAAGTTGATATGGAGGAGAGCAATACCCACTAAATGTATACCTTGATGGTCTTTTATTTCCATTATCAGATCACTGGAAAGGTTCTAAGGTATTAAAAGAGGAACTAATTCACTTTTGAAAAGAATCTCAGTTCTCCTTGTTAATTTCCACAAGTTAGAATAAGTAACCTTTAGTATTTTTTTCTACAGATTCAGAGAAAATTAAGAGAAATGTTGCATATTATTTTGTGCAACAAACAGGTTTGTTACCCAGACATTACACTGACAAAGAACTTGAATACATAGTTTCAAGGTAATTATACTTTGGTTTGTGCAGCTATCTTAAAAGACTTTGCCAAATGATAAAAACAGAATGTGAATCCAAGTGGTAGAATAATAGTTATGAATACGATGTTCCTTCTAAAGCTTGTGTATCTTTTTAATGTGCTGTCCTATTGGACAAATGACAAGCAATTTCATACATGGCAAGATAGAATGGCAAACATTTCTATTTTGGATAAAGAACTCAAGAGTTTTGTTTTGTTTTAAACCTTCCTGTATGCACGTACAGCTGGCAAGATTGGCAAATGGTGTATCTTATATAAAATTCTATGGTGAGGTCTATTCATGGAAACAGTTGATTCCTATACTAAAAGTGATCCCTACAAGGTTGTGCATTGGGCTATGGTGATAAATAATGGATAAATGAGCATAAAATTGAAGGAAAATAAAGATAGATTCTTAGAAGAAATTGATAATTGGCTCTGTGAGTGAGAGTCAGTGTTAATTCCTAGGCAACTGCTTAGACATATCTCTATAGATGAGATGAGACTAGAACTCCCAGTTTCTAGCCTGATGCCTTAACCACCACATCAAACATGCTTTAATAACACATTATAATTCAAATATGGCATAGAAGAAAAGGCACACTTTTGCTGTAGCTTCTGCTATTACTGTCTGTCTCTGCATCCCGATTTTCATGAAGAGAAAGATGGAGAGGCACGGAGCAAATGGAAGAAAGCAAATTTATTTCTCTTGCTTGCCTTTTATGGAGATAAAAATCCTATCTGAGTGGGAGACTTTTCAGTCATCCTTGTAAAGAATCACTGCTTCTGGACTGGAATGGTATAGTAATAGACCATTTCTTTAAACAGTGAAATACTCCAAAGCAGAACTAGGACTTAAAACATTTTTGGAAAGTGTAAATAAAAATAGGACCAGTGACAACTGCAGCATGTTTAATATCAATGATTTATAAAATGTTGCTTTATATTGAAAAGGGCACTCGAATATGAGTGAAATATGGGACCTGAGAACAGATTTAGGAATGGAGAAACGGAACAAATTATAGTAAAGATTTCTTCAACTAGTTAAAAGGCTCTGCAGAACTAAAGGTAGACACTTTCATTTTTGATGGAAATGTCATAAAGAGGGTGCAAGGTGGTACATCAAATCATTCATCAAGAAACTGAGATTTTACAGGCTACTGTAAAATCTCAATTTCCACCCCACTCCAGGGGAAGGATGCTGTAAAATCTCCATGTCTTCCCAGTTAGCTGGGGCTCGGGAGGCAGAGAATAGATGGGGGCAGAGCCAGACAAAGGTGTTATTTACCAGTTCTCCAAACTACTCAAAATTTCTGCTACCAGTTCTCCAGAACTGGTCAGAACCTGCTGGATGCCATCTCTGCACTGGGTTTTAAAAACAATTGGAAGGAGCAAATATGGTCACCTGATCTGCAAAAGCATAGAATAATATATTATTGGGAACAAAATGATGGTTAAATTTCAAATTGGAGTCAGACAAAATTAGGCATATATGTAAATGAGGGGAATGTGTTTATCATTTTTTCTAAATAAAAGAAATCTCCCAAATAACAAGAAAAATGAGAGTTGGTGCAACATCTTCTAGTTACCAAAGTTGAGAAATACTATTCTAAACTATATTTCACAATCCTTGTAAAAGAAAAGAAAAACACCTTTGATTTTCCCCCAGTTTCTATGTTTTCCATGTATCATGCTTGCCAGCCTTTGGGTTCCAGTGAATTGTTTCTCTCCCACACATACAAACATTAATGTTCTCCACTCCAACATGCAACCATAACTACATAACTACCCAACTGCAAAACTAGGCTGCATTGCTTTTAATGGAATGTCTATGCGGGAAGAATGATGTTAGGATGACAAGGCAATGCTTCCTTCATATTTTCCCAACAGACTCCCAGTTCAATACTTTTGCCAAGTACCAAGACAAATAACATGGCATGTTCTGCAAACATGGTGAATGCTAGCAATTTGCTTTTTGTTCTTCTGAATAGAGTGGAGATGAAGGCTTTAAAAAAAATTCTAGGAACTGCTTGGGCTTAGGAGCAGAATGCTCAATTTTCTGTATTTTTGTTTCTGCACTTTCCAGTTGATGGGTTGGAAGAAATAATTGTTGTTGGAGGGAATAATTATTCCAGGACTGTTCTCAGCATTCTGAGATAAACAGGAGGGAAAATTACTGTACTGCTGATTTCAAAACATATGGAAGGCATTACAAATGGGGAAAATCTGCTTTCCCCACAGTTCCTGACCATACGTTCTGTACTGATGGCTTAAATTTGAGTGTTCTATTTGGGTGCTATTATAGCATGACAGCTATAAACTAGTGAAGATAGAGAGCATGTTGAGATCAAACTCCTTAGCTATCAGGATGGTGAAAAGTTTTGATCTGGATAAGTGTAGGCTATAATCCTGTCCAGCTGCTGCTTTCATAAGACTATACTAATATAATAGGGGAAGGAAGAATTAATGTTAGAACTTAGGTCTTATAGAATATTTTGCAAAAGTCAATCATTTTCAGTGCTCTTGCAACCAATATATAAACATCAATGAACTGTATTAGTATAGTAATCCTAATAATAAACTGTAACCTAAACCTCAAGAGCCATGATGGCACAACAATAGCGAAGGAAGTGGAGCAGAGTGGCTCAGGAGAGACTCACCCTACGTTGTTGGGCTGTATAGGAGACAGTGGGAGAATTGTACGTTCACTTGACTCACTTGATTCCATCAATGTAGCTTTACAATAAAGTAGAGTTAGCTTACCTGGCTGTGTTTCTTGTCTGGTCTACCTGGTAAGTCTGACATCTCAGAGAGTTATTGCTTCCTGGGCTCCTATTCCTTCTTATAGTTGAACTCTTAGAAAAGTGATATCTGCTGATCAACAGTTTCCACAGCTGTGTTCAGCCACCACGGCCAGGTACAAATAAGCCAAGGCAGTGAACATATCTAACACACCTTCCTCCTCTTATGTATTGCAGGCTAATTCTGCTGACTGCCAATTGCCGTTTGGCAGTTCGAGTCTTACCGGCTCAAGGTTGACTTAGCCTTGCATCCTCCCAGGGTCGGTAAAATAAGGATCAAGTTTGTTGGGGGCCATATGTTGACTCCATAAACCACTTAGAGAGGGCTGTGAAGTGATATATAAGTCTAAGTGCTTTTGCTATTGCTAAATATGTCCAAATATTGTTGGTCTATATCATAATTGCTCTGCTCTATTTTAAAAGTCATACGAACCACAAAAAGTCAACTCTATGCTCTAGTTCATATTTTTATATTTCCTAATTCTATGCATGTTTCTCCATTTGTTGATTCTACCCAAAATGTTAATCTTTGCAATTTTGCTGGAAAAAATCCTCTCTTGTGTAGATTACAATACAGTTCAATAATGTAAACAACAATTAAATAAATCATTACAGAGCATCAAAAATTGCCTTAGAGATAAAATATATGCAGATGATGTTTTGTTGTCATGGTTAAAACTACTTAATTTCAATTTGAAAATGGAGAATTTTGCAAGACAATGATATATTTGATCCGCTGAAATAATCAAATTATTCTTATATCACATTAGTGGCAATTTATCTCTCCTGCCAGAAAAGGAAATTATTTCCAACTATAATAAATGGATTTATGTCATTTATTTCCAGACTAGTTACTTCTACATTGTATAGATTTATTAGTAGAAGGAGAATCCCTAATATGCCAAATGTACATGAAGTTTCTAGAAGATTATTCCTTGTGGAATAATATGGAAGGGAGTGCTTAGAAATATTTCCCATCTTTAACTCTGAGCAACTACTGCAGGTTGATCCAAATCTTGTGCACAATATTGCAGTGCAGAAATTTAATAAATATTTATTTCTTTTTATGACTGTTTAATCGCTTTATTTAGGGTGGAATCGAGCCAACTGAATAGAGATGAGCATTTACTGACCAGATGCCCTTCCTGATGCCTATGTGGAGTTCACAGCAAACATTATTTTCTTTGCCCCAATACAGAAACATTTGTCATTGCCTAAGATTGAACCTTTCAAGTGGGAGGTGAGCATCTTCACCTCTAGGCTACTATGCCCTCAAATTGAATAAATAAATAAAACAAACTTTAACTGATTTTACTTTCCTCCATTTTCCAGGTTCATTCTCATCAGTGTAGATGAATGAGTCTGCTTGCTCACAGAGTGTGATCCATTTTACCATTCACATCCACAGCTTCCAAATTGTAATGATAGCGATGCCATAAGTTGCACCCTCGTGTGTATCTGGTTAAAGTTAGCCAGCTAGCTAGACAAGCTAAATTACAGGTAGCAATTAGATATGGTTGCACCAAGTGGGAGATGCCAGACTATGGGCTACTCTGGAATTTTTCATCTGAATGAGATTCTGAGCAATGGATGTCTTACTTGAAGTTCAGAAGGAGGTGGCTTTCTTCCCTCTTTCAGAAATTTGGGAGATTAAAGGGAATGCTTTGCTCCTTTGGAGACAACAAAGAGTTTGTACTATACGAAATGGGGTAAAATAAAAATCCATGTTTCTGAAGATATATTCTGTCAATTGGGTATCTCAGATCTTCATGTCATGTTGTGTTTTGCCTGGCTAGTTTAATATTAGGGTTTGGTAACTATGGGGAATAGCTATGTATGTGCATGTAATGAGCTCAAGCAACTGCATTTAATAAATAGAAGGTTGCTTTGGTTTAAATTCCTATCTGAAGTTTCTGACTTTCTACTGGGTAATTTTAGTCCTGGCAGATGCATAAAATCCAAATTGTAACATATTCCTTGTACATCCATACCATCATTTTTATAATAAATGATGGACAGGCTCCCAAAATATGGATTGCTTTACTCCAAAGGATATTATAAGAAAAGTATGCATGGCCCCAAGGAACTGTTGCATGTAAACTATCACACTTTTTATTGTTCGATACTTCAGAAATTTGATATTCATTGTCATCACCCCTCCATTCTGTGGAGTTGGAAGAATTGCAGACATCAAACAAATTGCTCTTGTATTTGTACACATGAATTTTCAGGTCACATGCAATGTCATTTGCTCTGAATGAACGCACTCATGCTTCACAAGCAGATCTGCTGTTGGCTGCTGGCTGGTTTTCTGTTCATTTTCAGTCT
This sequence comes from Thamnophis sirtalis, assembly GCF_051295495.1. Taxonomy (NCBI): domain Eukaryota; kingdom Metazoa; phylum Chordata; class Lepidosauria; order Squamata; family Natricidae; genus Thamnophis; species Thamnophis sirtalis. Next base: position 74,193,414 of record NW_028261385.1, on the reverse strand, counting down.
GAATGTCTGAACTGCCCTTCGGAGTTCTCACTTTATATCATCATAAATCTAAGTACTTTACAGCCTGGATATTTCTGGCTGCTGGGGGGAAAAGGGAATAATTTGATGAAAAAGTGACCCAAATCAATTCAAGATACACCTTAAAAGTTCATCTTTTTTCCTGCTGAAGCCATTTTATTCTTCTGAGGAAGAAGATTCAAAAATAGGAGAAGGAGGATAAACCTTCCTCACCAATGAAGTAGGGCCTCACCTTTGGATAGAGCTGGTGGACAAAGGGCAATGTCCTTTTGAAGCTTGGATAGCGTTTTCCAATTCATAGAATAGAAAGACAGACAGACAGAGACAAAGACAGAGTGGAGGAGGAGGAGGAGGAGGAGGAGGAGGAAGGAAAAGAAGAGGAAGAGGAGGGAGGGAGGGGAGGAAGATTTAGATTAGATTTAGTTTTTATTCAGTTTGTATGCCACCCTATTCCCGAGAGACTCAGGGCGGCTAACAATCAGAAAGGAGAAGGGGGGGTACAAAATAAAAATAAAAAGACGAACAGTTTAAAAACATACAACAGTCGTAACCTCGGCTGGGGCTGAAAGATTTAACTGCCCCAGGCCTGCTGGAACAGCCAGGACTTAGTAGCTTTGCAGGAAGCCGGAAGGGTGGTAAGGGTCTGGATCTCAACAGGGAGATCGTTCCAGAGGGCCGGAGCAGCCACAGAGAAGGCCCTCCCCCGAGGAGTTGCCAGTTGACACTGGCCGGCAGATGGAATTCGGAGGAGGCCTAATCTGTGGGATCTGATAGGTCTTTGGGAGGTAATCAGCAGGAGGCGGTCTCTCAAGTACCCAGGTCCGATACCATGAAGGGCTTTAAAAGTAATGACTAGCACCTTGAAGCATGTCCAGAGACTAATAGGCAGCCAGTGCAGCTCGCGGAGGATAGGTGTAACGTGGGTGTACGATCGCTCGCGTGGCTGCATTCTGGACAAGCTGGAGTCTCCGAATACTCTTCAAGGGCAGCCCCATGTGGAGCGCATTACAGTAGTCCAGTCTTGAAGTCACGAGGGCATGAGTGACTATCCAAAGGGCCTCCCGGTCCAGATAGGGTCGCAATTGGTGCACCAGGCGAACCTGGGCAAAGGTCCCCCTGGTCACAGCCGACAAATGATATTCTAGCATCAGCTGTGGATCCAGGAGGACTCCCAAATTGCGGACCCTCTCTGAGGGGCGTATAATTTCACCCCCCAGACTAAGAGATGGAATAGCTGGACCATCTTTGGGAGGGAGCATCAATAGCCACTCAGTCTTGTCGGGATTGAGTGCCAGCTTGTTCGTACCCATCCAGACCCTAACAGCCTCCAAGCACTGGCACATCACTTCCACCGCTTCACTGAGTTGTCACGGGGTGGACAGATACAGCTGCGTATCATCCGCATACTGGTGGTACTTGATCCCGTGCCGTCACATGATCTCACCCAGTGGCTTCATGTAGATGTTGAATAGGAGGGGGGACAGGACCGAACCCTGCGGCAGCCCATAATTGAGGGGCCTAGGGGTCGATCTCTGACCTCCGACCAACACCGACTGCGACCTGTCCAAGAGGTAGGAGGAGAACCACCGGAGAACGGTGCCTCCCACCCCTACCTCTAAACCTAAACCTAACCTAACCTCCCGCAACCGTTGCAGAAGGATACCATGGTCGATGGTATCGAAGGCCACTGAGAGGTCAAGAGGAGCAGCCCCTATCCCTGGCTCACCAGAGATCATCGATCAGCACGACCAAAGCAGTTTCCGTGCTGTAACCAGGCCTGAAACCAGACTGAAAGGAGTCCAGATAATCAGTTTCATCCAAGGACCGTCGGAGTTGAAAGGCCACCACTTTCTCAACAACCTTCCTAACGAAGGGGAGGATGGAGACTGGACGATAGTTACTCAAGATGGCTGGGTCCAGAGACAGCTTCTTCAGGAGGGGTCTCACCACAGCATCCTTTAGAAGGAGCGGGAAAGACCCCTCCCAGAGAGAGGTGTTAACTATCATCTGGATCCAGCCGCGTGTCACCTCCCTGCTGTTCGCGACCAGCCAGGAGGGGCACGGGTCCAGTATACAAGTGGAGGCACTCACCGCTCCCATGGCCTTGTCCACTTCCTCAGGCGCGACAAGTTGAAACTCAGTCCATAAACTCCGCTCAAGACCTTCCCCCGGTACCTCGGCTGGCACTGAGCAATTGGAGTCCAGGTCTGTCCGAATCCGAGCGACTTTATCCACTAGAAACTGAACAAATTCCTCAGCTCTACCCTGTAAAGGATCATCTGCGTCCCTCCCTTTCAAGAGGGAGGGAGGGAGGGAAGGAAGGAAGGAGAGAAAGAGAAAGGAAAGAGAGAGAAAGAAAGAAAGAAAAAGATAAAGAAAGAAAGAAAGAAAAGAAAAGAAAAGAAAAGAAAAGAAAAGAAAGAAAGAAAACCTATCAGTTTTCTCAAAAGAGATTGCGGAGGTTGAGATAGAAATCTGTAAGAATATGAAGCTTACTTCTGAATAAGTAAGATTATGCCAGGGGTCTCCGACTTTGGCAACTTTAAGATTGCGGACTTCAACTCCCAGAATCCTTCAGCTGGTGATGCTGGAAATTGAAGTCCACAAGTCTTAAAGCTGTCAAGGTTCGAGACCCCTGGACTATGCCATCAGACACTAGAAAGGAAGGAAATTGCTTTAAACCATTTCAGTCTATTTGTCCATCTAACTGGTAGAGTCCGCTCTGATGAGGAAAGTGAGGAAATAATTACAATTATTATCTATTATTTAAATCAGATCCTTTTGACCAGGGGTAAAATTCAGCAGGTTCTAACAGATTCTGGAGAACCGGTAGTGGACATTTTGAGTAGTTCGGAGAACCGGCAAATACCACCTCTGGCTTGCCCCAGAGTGGAGCGGGAATGGAGATTTTGCAATAGCCTTCCCCCAGGAATGGGGAGAGAATGGGATTTTGCAGTATCCTTCCCCTGCCACGCCCACCAAGCCACACCCACAGAACCGGTAGGTAAAAAAAATTGAATTTCACCACTGCTTTTGACTAGAGATCCGGAGGTTGTGTTTGCTTGAAACAGGACGGTTGTGGTCTTAGCACATCTGGAAAGCACCAGCTTGGGGAACGGTGGTGGCTATATAAAGAAGAAAGTTATCATCTTTTATTGCTTATGGAAATAGCGTAAGGAGCCTAAGGGGAATCTGCCAGCCAGCTCCGATTCCTAGTTTCCACTTGCCAATCCAAGCATGAACTATTGAATCACACCATCCATATAGAAAACCCGGTAATAATATTACCACCTCCTCGGAAAGATACTTTGTTCATGAATAATAGTTGAGCGCTACCATGTTATCTCCTCTGAAAATCGAAAGAGCCTGCAGGTGTTTGTTTCCTTCCTTGGCCTGTCAGGAGGTGGGAAATAAAACCAGTTTCTTTAAGTCCAGATATAAGCAATTTCCTACGGATGATTCACACCTGGAAAGTAATAAGAGAGGGGTGTGAATCTGTCTGTGTGTCTATTGGTAACCAACAAAAGATTTTTCTCTGGGAACCGATCTTCAGATTCCCTCCATTATTCACCATTAATAATGGAGAGAGGGGGTTGTGTGGAGGGTAAAGTCTGGAGACATGTATGGTTCGCCTTTGCACAAAGTCAGGATTTCTAATGCTGGTTTAAATAGACAACCAGCTGGTTCTCTGCATAACGAGTCATTTTGCCATTTTGCCGCAAGACTGGTTGAGCATGTGTGAGCGCACACCGGAGCATGTGTAAGCCCAGGACGCATGCACACCGGCCTATGACAGGTAATGCCGGTTGCTTCCTGGGGGCAGCTCCCCCACCTCCCCTCCTACTCCAAGCCAAAGCAGCAAATAGCAAAGTGGGTTGTGTGTGCTACCTGGTGTGATAATGCCCGTCTCATTCAAGTAAGAAGTAAAATGTGTTAATAACATCTCTGACATGTAATGATGTTCCTTTCCTTTTTAACACATCATTGCACAGATATTGAATCCATTCATTCTGGTAATGGGCTCGAGTTCTGCAAAAGCATTTTCTCCTCAAAATAAATAAATAAATACAAACAATAAGCACAGGGGGGTGGGGAGGCAGAGAGAGAATTGCAAACTCGGCACTCTCTTTCCCTTCTCCATCGTCATTGTGGGTTGCAGTTTGCTCGTTTAAGGTTGCTTCTATATTTCTTCGTGAAATACTTTTTTTTTAACCTAGGTTTTTCCCCCCATCCAGGATGCAGATTTTAAGTAAAACTGTGTATTAGTCCTAATTGGGCATTATATTCTAAAGAGGAAAGTTAAGCATAGATTATTTGCCATGCCCTTGGAATGACCTTAGCCCAGTGTTAAAATTCAAAATTTTTAACTACTATTAATTGTAACTGTGGGTGTGGCTTGGTGGGCGGGGAGGGGAGGGGAAGGATACTGCAAAATCTCCATTCCCATCCTACTCTGGGGCCAGCCAGAGGTGGAATCTGCCAGTTCTCTACTACTCAAAATTTCCGCTACCGGTTCTCCAGAACCTGTCAGAACCTGCTGAATTTCACTCTTGCCTTAACCATTTCTTCATAACTCTACCCAAGAAAATTGATTCTATCAGGACACTAGCTCTATATTTCACTCTTGATCTGTGTCATTTGATGAGTTGGTTATAATTTCCTGCACACACACACACACACACACACACACACACTCCTTTATTTATTATGTATATGTCATCCCATTATCTGGTTTCCATTGTCAAGTCATCTTTATTTATACAATATGTAGCCACCACAATCAACCAGCCTCTTACTCTTTAACAACATCTGTATGAATTGAAAAACATAGTGTAAGTATAACATTCATGGTCAGAATGGAATAACTAAAAGGGATATTCCATATATTTTCTCCATATATTGAACTTGATTGATCACTGGTGTAGTTTATTCCATAAGATAATAAATAACAGTCCTCCAAAACATTAAGACTGTTTTCTTAAACCAGCTGTCCTTCTGATAGATTTGTATGACATTCATGATTACCTATGCTAGCCAGGAATTTGGAGAATTGCACTTCCAAATCATCTGAAAGGCTATTTGGATTTTCCCCAAAGCCATGAAATTTACTTTAAAGTAATTCAAGGCCTGGAACAATTTTATAGACCTGACAGCAGCATTGTAGGAACATAAGGGTGGGGATCAGATCATATTGTTGATAGATCTATACATCTATTCATCTTTCTAGAAAAGCCCACAGCTGGGTTTCTATCTTGCTTTTTCTAAAATTATTGAAAAAGTAGATTTTAAAAACACTTGATAAAATAATGCCATTTCTGTTTTTATAGATGTGGTCCAAATAGCTTTTTTATTTATTATGTGGAATATGAAACAAATAAACCTAGTGGCATAGTATATATGTTTTTACAATTGCTGTAATTTTGTAGTCGTCCTTTTAACAAATATTTTCTCTCCTGTCTATTTTTGACATAGAAATAAAAATTCTGCTTTGCTTGTCCTCATTTCCCAGATTTCTTGTTTAGAGGATACCAACTCACAGTCTGTGGACTCCATTTGTTCATCCCGCTCTGGTCAGGAAGTTGAAAGTAAATGCTTTGAAATAATTCAGTTCTAAATTAAATATATAGTGAAGCATATCATTCTCACTTTTCCTCTCCCCCCCCCCGGCATTGGTTATAAGCCATCTTCAGCCCTCCTTGAGAATTTTAACAGCAAAAAGTAGATTCAATTATTCCAAATCCACTTTTGTATTTCAACTGTTGTATAACTATTCTGAATCTGATGAGGCTTCATTGTCCATCCAGAACAGCTTTTCCATAAAGCTGAGGGGGACAATTGCCCTTGTAGTCCAACACATCTGGAAGACCCCAGATTGGGAAAGGTAACTGTGACTCCCATCATGGGGAAGGAGAAAGGAAGCAGAATCAGCGGGAAAGGGTTTGTATGTATGCTTGAATGTACAATTCCTGTCACTCTTTTAGAAAGTACAGGCTGTCAAATCCTGGCTAAAATGATCAGAAGAAGCCTTGAAAAACAGCACCTGTGCACTAGAGGAAGTAAATGACTGAGGAAGTGGGAAGGTTGCAGCTGGGATCATTTTATAGGTAGGAGGAAGGTAATTAGAGTCAACAAAGGAACACACTTGGATAGGTAAGGAACATCCACCTTTGGTGGAGCCAAGTAACTTTGGGGCAAAATACTCTGACAAGCAGATTTTCTAATTCATAATCCATGCCATTCATTCTAAATGTTGGGTTCTGTAGATGTGGTGCACAACCGTTCCTATCAACTACTTGTAGTATGGCTGCTTTTCCATCTCAATGAGTTATTCCTTTATTTTGATTTACAATATTATTTTTAAAATGCACATGCAGTACATACACCCTCACATACTTGGACAACTTTTCATTCTTTTAACAATCTCAAAGACGAGAAATTTAAGAAATGGAAATTACAATAGAACAGTCAACCAATTATAGTTGCAGAGCTCCTTACAATAAGGACTTTGGACAGCAACACTCTCCAAAAATGCCCTAAAACAGCTTGAAAACAACTTAAGAACAGCACAGGCTGAAATAATCAGAACATCAGCAAGAAGTCAAGGGGACAGCATTAGCAAGACTAATTCAATCAATAACCTCTATGAGCAGCTACATTGGTTTCTCCACAAGATTCAGCTTCCATTCTAGTTGTACCATAGACAAATGCTACCATTGGGTTGCATGTATGCAGAATATTAGCTCTTGCAGTCACTGGAAAATCACTGGCAGTTCATATTTCTTCCAACATTTGTCCAAATGCTAAATGAGAAGTGGGAGAAGTGGGAAAAACAGTCTCTTTCTATCAATCTGGGAAAATCAAAGAAAAATCAATTGTTTTTACTACCGGTTCTGTGGGTGTGGGTTAGTGGGGGTGGCAGAGGAAGGATACTGCAAAATCTCCTTTCCCACCCCACTCCAGGGGGAAGGATATTGCAAAATCTCCATTCTCTCCCCACTCTGAGGCCAGCCAGAGATAGTATTTGCCAGTTTTCCAAACTACTCAAAATTTCCGCGACCAGTTCTCCAGAACCTGCTGTCAGAACCTGCTGAATTTCACTCCTGGTTAGGGTTAAGTTTACAGTTAGTCTAACCCTCCCTGGTTGTGCCTTCTACATCAGGGTTAAGTTCGCCATCCTTTTCTAAAACTCTTTGAAAGACGTCAGCATTATGCCTCTCATTTATAATCAATTCTTTAAATTGATGAAGCAATGAATAAATGGAGCATTGACTGTAAAATATGAGTTGTCACATGTATTCATCAACTGTCTATTAGGCACTGAAAATACATGTCTCAAAAACCATCAGCCTAACACAAATTATATTACTATTCCTTCACCTTTCTTTAGAAAAAAATCATGGTTTTTTTCCCCCCCAGCATATATATTAGTTTTATTTAAGTTTTAAGTAATTCCATAAAAACCAATGCTTATCTCTTGGTGCCAAACCTGTATTACATTATTGCAGCCTTCAACAAGTAATACAAACTGCTTTTTCAAATCTAATCTAATTCTTCCCACTATGTTAGCATCACTACTTTAAGGTCTAATTGTATTTCAGTGTTTATCATCCTCATTGTTTTTGTGAAAATATTAACACCACAATACTCGTGTTTATTTTCCACATAACTACCCTGCCACAATCCAGAGACTCTTGGCCACTGTCACAGAATATGAAACCAAATAAAACATCCACAATGATGCAATTATAAAATAGTAACATCACCCAAGGAGAAAATTGCAAATAATAAAAATAGGAAATAGAGTTGACTTCTAAAATCAGGAGGAAGCGGTCCAGAACAATTCTTTCTTTAAAAGCTTCTAAAATGTTAACAAGGAGTGGGCTAGTGCCATCTCCACTGAGAAGCTGTTCCACAAGATTGGTGGTCCTATGGAAAACAGCAGTGCCTTCTGATTTTAGCCTTCCAGATCCCTGAAAATGTGAGATCAGTAGCTAAAGTTTCTCTTTGATCAGATTGGTCTGGTACTTATTGGAGTAGGAGGTCCTGTAGCTGCCCAAGCACCAAAGCATAAAGAGCTTTATAAGTTAAAACCAGCATCTTAAATTTTACCTAGAAACCATCTGGTATAATGGGCAAATCTACTCTATGTTATTCACTTCATAACAAATTGAACATGTATCTAAGGAAGTCTAAGGATAAATGTGCTAAGGAAACTTTCAAGAAGAGATTGGACTGCCATCTGTCAGAAATGGTGTAGAGCAGGGGGTCAATCTCAATTTAATTAGGAGCACATCAGGGTTGTGTCTGACCTTGGGGGCCCAGGGGGCATGGCTAGGGTGGGCATGGCCAGCTCGACGTCACTCGTTGAGGCTTTATTTTCAGCCACAACAGCCTCCTGCAGCCCTTTGCCAGCAAAAGCGGATCTCTGTTTTCACTGGCAGAGGACTGTAGGAGGCTGTTGTAGCCAAAAGCAGAGCTAGGGAGGGCCGCATGTGGCCCTCCTGAGCTCCATTTTCACTGGCAGAGGCACCACGGAAGGTCCTTTGCTGTTTCCAGGGCAGCACCGCAGGCCAGATCTAAGCATCCTGCAGGCTGGATTCAGCCCATGGGCCTTGAGTTTGATACCATCATGTAGAGTCTCCTGCTTGGGCAGGGGGTTGGACTAGATGACCTACAAGATCCCTTCCAACTCTGTTAATCTGTTAAAGTCTTAATGGGATGCTGTTTCCAAAGAAGTTGTAAGTAATTGATCATTTGAATTGATGACTTGATAGAACTCTAAAGATACTTTAAAGTATTTGGGATTGATGAAACTTCAAAGGATGCTAGTTGGAATCCTATTCACACTCCTTGCCATATCTTCTCTTAAGGTTGACTTCTTCCAAACCAAGTGGTAGATCACATACCATGTCACAGCAACTATGAACATTTTTAGGCCTTCACTGTGCATCAGTGGTGGGTTTCAAAAATTGTTGGAACCTACTCTGTGGGTGGCCTCCTTTGCTTGCCACCCATGTGACTGGATGGGAGTGGCTTGCCACCCATGTGACCGGATATGAAATTATGAATTAGTACTTAGGTCGGTCCAAGTAGCTATTCAGAAGTTGGTGGTTAGAAGCAAGATATGGAATTAAAACCAGAAATATTTTGTTGGCTATTTGAAAGGGAGTATAATATATATTTAATTTTACACATGTTAGCAGCTGCTGGAATTGTATTTGCACAACAGTGGAAAAACAGAGATATGTAAATGAATAAATATTACAATGTGCAGGAATAAATAAATTGACAATTAAAATCAAAAAGGCTTTGAATACTTTTTCATGCGGGATTGGCTTTAGCAATTGCCAACTAATGGAAACAGAAATTAGAAATCCAAAAGTATGAAAGAAAACACCAATTATGTAAGGAAAGGTCCCTAAAATGTATAAGGAAATATTACTAGATCATTATTAATGCATAGATAACTGCGGGACATTACACAACCACCAGTGGTGAGTTTCAAAAATTTTTGGAACCTCTTCTGTAGGTGTGGCCTGCTTTCCAGCTCCACTGGTGGAACCTCTTCTAACTGGTTTGGTAGATTTGACGAACCGGTTCTACCGAACTGGTAGGAATCCATCTCTGCTGTGCATGATAGTTCTACACATATTGATTAGCTGAGATAACAATTGGGGAGGTCCAATTGGGCAATGAGATGTTTAAGAAAGGAATTATAGTTTGAAAGGAGAATAGACGAGTAGGATTCTACATACAATAACTGACTTGCAAGAAATAATGAACGAAATTTGTTCAGAGATTGTATGCAGTCCTAAATTGGACATAGAGGTTCTATAAGTATTATTTTAAAAATATTTCAAATAAACATTTAAACATATTTTACAATAAATACATTTTTTAAAAATACATTCTGCATTGCCTTTAAAGCAAGAGTTACCACCTATCATTATTTTATGGCCATTCAGAGCATTCTAGTCTCTTAGCCTTGCCTCCACTTTAGAAAGAATCTTTGGCCTAATGTGCATCAACTTGCAAAGCATTCCTGACCAGCTCTCGAGTTTCCATAGGCAGATGGATGGGGAACCGAGCCTCTCAGTTGCCTCGAGGAACTTGCATTTCAGTCAAAACAAAGCACATTCCAGACAGCAACATCAAGGTCATCTCCACGGAGATCCACAGGAGTGACTTCTACAACCCACAAAATTGCTTTCTTAGGGAATGTGACTGATGACACACCTTGGGTGGAGCAGGGAGAACAGGGTCAAAGCCAAGACGCAAATTAAGTGAGGTCAGAGTTGGCTTCACTTGGTCCATGCCGGCATGAAGCTCCTAATAAATAACTGGATTTCATTTGAAGTTTGGCTTGAGGCTCATGATTTAATTAGGCCATTGGTCAGAACCCCAACAATGTGGAGGAAACGGTGGAACCTAAAAGCTGTAATGATTTGAAATAGGGATGAAATGGGGAAAATATCACCAGTCTCACTTTTAAAGCCTCAAAAAAATGGTAGCATTAGGTTTCTTAGAAGGGTTTCATACAAAGTTGTTCTATGGCTACATAATGGAATCAAACTCAGGTGAGGCCAGCATAGTAGAATGGAGGTTCCTAGTACAAGTGAGGAACATGTGGGTACATAGAAGGGAGAATACAGAAAAGCCCTCTTATCATACAGAGGAAGCTCCCTCAGGGTCCCTAACTGTGGCGACTATTTCACTCCATCCTTCCAAGGTGGGTAAAATGAGGAACCAGATTGTTGGTAAACTGCTTAGAGAGGGCTGCAAAGCACTATGAAGTGGTATACAAATCTAATTGCTAGTGCTAGTGCTACTCGGATCCAGTCAAAGAAAGGACTGATTTTAGGAGCTATTGTGCTGCAGGCTTTATCTTTTTCCACATCTAGAATTGGTTCAAGGACAGGAAATTTCTGTTCTGCCAAAAGCTGTCCTTAGAGAAATCGGTTGCTGGTTTGAAATGGGTCTTTTGGGAAATGGGGTGAAACTCTTCTAGTTGAAGTGATTAGAAAAATGAAGGAAATGATTAGAAAAATGAAGAAATGCTGCTTCACTAGATTTGTTTTTTTTAAAAGCCCGAGAAAAGCAGGCAGATCAGAGATATAAATAATCATTATTATTTAAAAGGGAAAAATATGTTAGTTTTCAGATCAGCAACTTTTAATTTACAAGGAAAATACTATCAATATCGGGCTATTACAGCATCCTAATAAGAGTTTTGCAGCCACTTCTTGCTCAGCTATCTTGGTTAGTGACCATTCACAAATGCCACAATAATAAATGGTTATAAAACAAAAATATTTCCCAACAAATAAGTGCAAATATATAACACTGCACCCTGGAGTGAGAATAACCTTGGTGCAGTTGTATGAAGTAACTGTATCTGAATTAGATGGCAACAATGATCTTCCCAAAGTATGTGTACATGTGTATGTGTGTGTAAGAGAGAGAATAAGGATAGAACAGAACTTGGTCACTAAATGAGGAGTGCATATTAGGGACCTTAGGAACCAATGACTCAGTTGAGTGAACTTTCCCTTTTGCTGCAAAGGAAGTAATGAATGGGGGTTTCTTGGGGTTTGCCTATAAAGTGGTGAGCAACAGCATGCCCAAATGGACTGTAACACTAAAGCTATACTGTTTGCATTTATTTATTTTGTGGAATTTTTTATTCTTTTAATGCTTTTTTAAAAAAAATATTTTAATTGTTTTAGAATTATAAGCTGCCAGAGTCACTTGGTTTAGGTGGGCAGCTATAAAAATGAAATCTATCTATATATCTACATCTATCTATATATCAATCATCCTCTATCTATCTTTCTATCATCTATCTATTGTGTGTGTGTGTGTGTACGTACGTACATACATACACACACACACACACACACACACACCAGGGTTCTGGACCCATTCGCAACTGTTATGCTGCACATGGGGCCTTGCATCCTAGTCGTGCACATGCTGCACATGCATGTGCATGCCACCACCTCTGTGACACCCAGCTGCTCAGAGGAGGTTGTGCAGGTGCAGCACGCTGTGCACGCATGCATAATTGGCCGGTCATGTTATAAACAGGTATGGAACGCGGGCGGGTGGGTGGGCCAAATGAGCTACCATTCCCGTACAATGGCCACTGCTCACAGCCACTACCGGTATGGCCGTACTAGCTGGAACCCACCACTGACACACACACATACACACACATACATATACACTGTAAACTATCTACCATCTATCTATCATCTATCACCTATCACCTATCACCTATCATCTATCTATCATCTACCATCTATCTATCATCTTTCTATCATATATTTATCTATCATCTATCTATCTATTATCTATCTATCTATCATCTATCTACCATCTATCATCTATCATGGTGCTTGTGGGGCTGCTTGTCCAATTTGGCCACAGGGCAATTGGGCAATATGAATCAGAGTGGAAAATCTTCAGAAGGACAAAAAGAGGGAATTCTATCGATGAAATTTATATAGGAAACTAGATAAGAAGCGCCGCTGTTTCTACTCTGGAAACCTGCAATCATATATTCTCAATCTATACTGGGACACAAATGAAAATGCAGCAAACTTGACACAGTCTGAAATGTATGTAACATCTCAATTATTCTTGACTTAAAAAGCAACACCCAGGGGGAATTGCTCCTTCTTGTTCTGCTCAAGCAGCTCTCATTAGCCCTAACCAGGATAATATGTATTCATCGGCAGCAAGAACCTATCATTAAAACTCACAATGTAGCGATTGATAGGGGGGGAAAGGGGGGTGATTAATTAAATGCTGGAAGGTATTTGGGATTGGCATTCTGTGTTGAAATGCAATCACTAAGTGATCTGATAATGTAAGATCAATTATTGATAATAAAAAGATGACAGCCCAAGGATGATAAAGC